>NC_056726.1:1538942152-1538984652 GCF_019279795.1 Protopterus annectens
GCCAAGCCCTTCAAATTGTACAATAATGAAGTCAGATTGGGTCACAGGATACCAAACAATCAACAGTATGTAATGCAGGTGTATAGTTTAGCAGCCTCTATCTACACTCTGTACAAAATCGCTAGATGTTAAAGACGTCATGTAACCAAATGGGTTGTAACTGTTATATAATAAGGCATAACTGACACCATCACAAGCACACTGACAAACAGAACAGTCTGTATGGCAGGCGGCAGTAGGCTTGCATTAACCTAATTCATGTAAGTAATGTAAATATAGGTGAAGTATACGGTACTATACATCTAGATACCTTAAGGCAGCTCACCCCTGATACCCCCACATTTTGTAACAGCCTAGGTCATTTATGGTGCTCCCCCTAGACTCAATAATACAGGGCCATATACCGCTGTTACATACACTGGCTTCTGGAGGGCATAAGGGCATGTATGTATTGTGTAGGTGATAGACACACAAATATGGCCCCAGCCCCAACATATGTGTGCAGGATACAACACCACGGACTGATGGCAGCAATGGCAGTGTGCTATACTCACAGCCCACTACAGAACAACCCCCAACAGCATGTCATATGTGCAAAGCTTGGTATGTAGGTGGAGGACAGAGGCTGGAATACAGCCACATATGTGGAAAACTGTTGCCATACACTAAGCATGTTGCTAGTTTTACAGGATAGTCTGCAACATACCCTTAGTCAGGGAATTGAGGTGGACAGACAAAACATGATAGGCATACCTCTAACCAGCAAGAGGATAGGCCCACAGTTGTGAGCTATGCAGACAGACTGCATTCCAAGGTAAACTAGTATGTACACACACACCCTGTAACACCAGTACTATACAAAGCATAACACAACTCTACTCACACTCTGGCTGTAGTTCCTGAACCTCCTACAACTATGTGGCTGCCCTGAGTGTGTTGGTTCTCCTGTAAGAGGTATTGCTACCTGCTGTATGTAACATTGATGCCTACACACAGGAAGGATGTCCATCACACATTGAATGTAAAGGGACCATGCCCACATGATGTAGGGATTTATAGTAGGTGATTGCCATGACAGTGGTAATTGGAAGTACTACACGTGTGTAATCATATATATATATGGCTATCTGGATAATTATATGTACATATAATTCCACCATACATCCTGGACATGGAGTGTAGCCCTACCCCAGCCCCTATAGTCCCAGAGTTGTAGTGCAAGGGGATGTCAGGTATGTATAGCAGGTATATTAGTAGACTATTGCTACTGTGATTGGGATTGTCTTCACAGACATGGTGTGTGTGGGAGGTCACATCTGCTTATAACATGTGTGCCATTGGCTACGGGTTGGGTGGGTGGCCTAATGGTTAAGGTGTTTGCCTTACAAACACAAGGTGCAGGGTTTGAGTCTCACAAGGGATAATTGGCTAAGCTTAAAATGGTTCACAAGGGCAGTTAGCTTAGTACTAATCTATGAACCTATGAACCTATTAACCTACTGACAGACATCCTAAGGACATCATAGTAAAGTACCGCTGGTAGCACGTAATGCCCCTGTGGACTGCAGCAGAGATATTTGCCAGTATATGTGGACATTCTGACACACTCTGTACAGTCCAGAGATATACACATAACCCCTTAGTGCAAAACATGTTTACCATGCCTAACAATATGGATGTAGACAGCCATGTAAATGGGTATAACACATAGCAACTGGTATACATTTGCCACCATAGGTTATGCAGTCACACACCCCTATCTGACCTGACACATAATAACCGCTGGTACAGGGGTGCCATGGCAACATATTACCCACTAGATATTGACATACATCTATACAGCATCCCACTGCTCTGTATGACATACATGGCTTTTAAGGGAGGCCCAGCAGCAGTGCATCTGGCAAGTATCTGCACATGACATCTCACTGGGTAAGTACATTAAGCTGCTAGGCATGTGACAATGCACTGTGCAGGCTACAGGCAGACTGGCTCAACACTGGCCAACATCTCCTATGGGGGAATGCACATGTACCTACATATATAGTAGGCTCTACAGGCATGTCACAGCACAGGGTAAGATACACCTGTGTGAAAGTGCATAACCACAACCAATGTGAACACAGCCACAGCCACATATGTTAAGCTAGCATAATATTACAGTATATGGACTAACTGTTTGACACCATCCTCATATGTGCCACTCACAGACTGACCCTACATATACTGGGCTGTACACAGTTTGGTCTGATGGCTGTCTGTGGTATGGGACATGTGTGTGTGTGTGTGTGTGTGTGTGTGTGTGTGTGTGTGTGTGTGTGTGTGTGTGTGTGGCCCTACAAACATGTACGCCAATATGGTACAATACAGTGAAGCAGCATGTAACATCAGATAGGACAGGAACTAGAACAATGACATCTACCACAGTCTGTACACAGGCTAAAGTACATATTAACAATACACTCACTGTTGATATTCACCATAAGTATACAGACCTCAGTACTGTACAATCATCTACAGAATGTCCAGGTTATGTCATGAAATATAACCCCTACTGTACATAACATGTAGCAATCCGATATATCACTGGCTTGTTATCAGTTATGATGACACTAATTATGGTATACAGCACATATGCACCACGTCATGCACGCCATATGTGCAAAGGTTGACAGTTGTGGCTGGAAGCACATACACAAGGCCAATATTGACATGTTGCTATGATAACCTCATACATTTACAGTTGTAATGGGTTGTGTTGCAACATATGTCCTATGAGGGATATGAAGTCAGTAACTGTCACGGCTTTCACCATCTACAGACTGCAATCCTCACACTACCTTCTGCAGTCCACAGATAGATGCTCCATGGGTAACACATGAAACCAAATGCACAACACACTGCCCAGTCTGCAAATGACCCTGCAGATGGGGATTCCTGATAAACACAGAACTGACATGGTAGGTATTGAGACATGTAGGACGGCCATATCCACACACACATTGTTAAACCAACATTACTCCAAATGCAGTATAGCGGCACTTACAGTCTGTTGGCAGGTCAGGCACATTCCCCTCCTGTGTGTTGCCCTGTTTCCACAGTGTATGTTGTTAGAGGTAAATCCTCAATCCATCTGAGATGCTGTTTGCCAAACAACAGAAATAGTTCCTGCTCACAGTGAATGAAAAGGGCCAACACCAACATGATGTTCCTAGATATTGGGGTGTGTTTCCATGCAATTGGCTATGGAAATGTTACCACAGGTGTTCCACATGAAATCCGCTAGGGGGAGAGCTGCAATTCATGCAGAGGCCATCATCTGATCATGAACATCACTTAAAATACACATGCTGCTACTGCTTAAGCAAAGCAGGTGTAGGTCTCCACATCCACCAGAGAGGGAGTGGGAGCGGGAGACAGAGGCAAAGACATGTGAGGGAGGGGTGGGAGAGTAAGACTGAAGCATGTTTGTGTCACACACCTACCAGCACATGATATCAAACCCCTGACGACTATGTTGTGCTATTACAATTCTATGCATTTATTGGATGCACCACATGGGTTACCTGTTGTGGAGCCCTCAGAACATATATGTGATGGTGAGTGACATCTACAACAGGGATACGGTAGCTATATGGTAGGTGATGTACACGTACCTGTCAGCATGAACAGGTGCCAGCGGCAACACAGTCACACTCTCACAGAGACACACACACATTGACACACTTGGCAGGGACTGGAGTACAACTCATCAGTAGTGGGATTGCCACAACACATCACTGTGCAGGTATTACATGTACCACACAGGTCATATGGAGGTTGTATGGGCAAAGGGTATGAGGAGGTGTCTGACATCAGAGGGCATGCTTCAGTATGCCCACAGGGGTGTAGTGAGTGTGGATATGAACATATGCACCATATAACACACACACAAACACACAGGTTGCCAGTACTGACATGGATGGGTGCATATCTGTAAGGGTGTGTGGTGGTCGACTGGGCCAGCAGGCTATACAAGGCGATGGGTATACCTTGGCTTCTGGCCACATGACAATGGTCTGCATTGTGGCTCAGGGCTGTAGTTTCTGCATTTGCCCACACAGTTGGGTATTGTATCCCCCATCCAGTCACCTGGGTGACTATTGTGCGTGGCCAATGTTGCGCATCACTTGCCATGTATGTGCTCCTTAGTCCATGACATGGACAGTGTCTGGGATGTGCACACCTCCCACATACATGTACAGTAACATGTGGAACTGTACCTGGGGTGTCGAGCCCATGTTGTGTATAGAGATTATCATCAGATGTGCCAGTCTTGCCCACCTGTGGTGGGTACTGGTAATGAGCAGCAGATTTACCCTGCACCTACATTGATAGCATGCTAATGACATTCCCTGGTGCCAGTGGCATCTGTCCATACAAGGCATGTTGTCAGGCATGGTATGTCCTTTGTGGGTCACATATGATGGCACCACAGGTGTTGTAGGTGTCCATTGTGGAACATGGGGGAGGTGCACTGCCTGCATGTACATGCATATTGGACAGATGGGCAGGGTGCCATGCCCTCTGTTGCCCACTGCTATCACTCCATAGTTACTATCAATGGCCAATATGCAGTGTACTACCCACATATTGGCTGTTGCCTAGGCATGCGTGTGTGTATTAGACATAGTTTGAGAGTGTGCTCTGGGTAATACTGGAGATTCTAACTGTGATTGCCTAGCCTTGATGTCACATATATGGGTGTGGCTTTGCACCCCAGCCTCTCAGCTATTTCACATCTGTTATCCCTGTACGGTGGACATTGTGATATATAGTAGGGCCACCATATAAGAAATATGCAAATCCTCCATATTGGCCACAGGTGTCTCACACACACACACACACACACACACACACACACACACACACACACACACACACACACACACACACACACACACACACACACACAGAGTAGAACCCCTACCTAACTAGCCATGGAGATTACTGGAGTACTCCTTCCCCAAAGCTGTATTTCACACTGAATGACATCAGCAGGATTGCCAAAGTAGGCCATTTGACATGTACTGTGTGTGACTAGCTTAAAATGCATTGCTCCTTATACAGACAGTGACACACACACAAAACATCCACAACCAACATGCGTGGGTATAGAACCCTAACAGAACTCTATATCACACTACAGCATTGAGCTGTTATAGGATGCACCATGGGGATTACTGTGAAACCTCTTCCCCAAAGGTGTATTTCACAATGAATGACATCAGCAAGATTGCCAAAGTAGGGCATTTGAAATGTACCGAGTGTGACTAGCCTAAAATGTTTTGCTCCCCACACAGACATTATAACACACACAAAACATCCACAATTGCCCTAGGTGGGGATGGAACTCTAACACAGTTCAAAATCACACTACAGTCATACACAGTTATGGCACACACTACAGAGAATACTGGGCTGCAATTTTCCCAGAGGTGCATTTCTAGGTGGGTGACATCAGCAGCCTTGCCAAAGCTGAGTATATGACTTGTAGGCAGTGTGAGTACCCTAAAAAGCATTGCACTCTACACAGACAGATTCAGACAGACACACACACTTGCTATGTTTGGGATTAGAGCAGCTACCTAACTACTTTATCACATGACAGTAGTACGCAGTTACAGGATGCATTATAGAGATTACTGGGCTACAACCTTCCCAGAGGTGTATTTCTAGGTGCATGACATCAGCAGCCTTGCCAAAGTTGAGTATATGACTTGTAGGCAGTGTGTGTACCCTAAAAAACATTGCTCTATACACAGTTAGACAGACACACTCACAAGCACACACATTTGCCAAGTATAGGATTCAAACTCCTACTTAACTTGCTTATCACACTACAGCATTGCACAGTTATGGGACACACCACAGAGGTTACTGGCCTACAATTCTCCCAAAAGTGTATTTCATATTGGATGACTTCAGCAGGCTTGTCATAGTAGGGCTATGAGGAGGGCAATGTGTGTGCATGGGCCATAACCCGTTCATCTAGAGGTTGACATGCCACATGCGGACACACACAGGGTCATATTTCACAGGTATGTGCATACAGCTGCTAAATGACTACTTCCTTGTACAGTCATGTTGCACAGCTGGCACGCACACCATATAGTCTGTAATGCTGCCAGATACTGGTGGCTAGTATCTGCAGTGAGTGACATCTGCACCTCATGTGTTTGGGGCCCTTTGGCTGTGTGCTGGGTGGGACAGGCCTGGATGGCTCCTTGTCACGGTCACCCTCTTCTACAAATCTACCTTTGGCTTTTGGTCCATCTATCTTTGGCTTATTATAGTGTGTTGCCCTTACATATATGTCTGTATTGCTATCCACTGTGTGTGCAAGGCATGAGTGGTGCATACTGACAAGTGTCTGCACTAACAACTGCGACTGCCAGATATGTCTGGTCCACTGGTGTTTGCAGACATGGCGTTCATGTGTGAGCATGCCCAGTATGACCTTTCAGTATGTTGTTGACTAACATTGCCTTCATTTCTCTAAGTGTGTGAGCATGCCCAGTATGGCCGTTTGTATTGCATGTGTGGATCAAGTCCAGGTAGTTGACCTTTGTGTTGTACACCAACAGGTAACATGCTGTCTTTGCAGGGTCTCCATCGATCATTTAGCATTGACTGTTGCTACATTTCTGCATAGTGGGGGGGGGGGGGGGGCACCTGACTATTTCTACATTTCTACACAGGATTGGAGGGGCACAGCTGACTGTTACTATATTTCTATGTAGGATGGGGGGAGGGCACACCTGAATATTTCTACGTTTCTACACAGGATTGCGGGGGGAGCACCTGACTGTTACTATACGTCTTTGTAGGATGGGGGGGGGGCACACCTGACACTTGTACACATTTGCTAGGACTGTACTGGTATGTCGGGTACTCCACTTCAGTCCTACCTACATATTAGTTTCTGACATCCTAGCCTTCACAACTGACATCCCACTGTCTGGCCTGATGTAGTCTGTCTGTGTAGGCCTGGGGGGGGGGGGTTACTCATAGGCCTCATTCAGAGGCCATAGTACAGCCTTTGTTTGTGTTTGTCTACACCTGTCCTGCTGGCTGTGACTGTTGTTGGGTATGTGACCCCCCCCCCGACTGGCATGTGTGAGTCACTTACCTTGTGGGTGTCCCAGTATTGAGGGTGGTGCTGCAGGGCTGCCTATGTCGGATGCACATAATACACTCCCTACACATGGTTAGGCACAGGTAGTGTAATGTTTGGTATCCATTTTACTATATGAGAGAGTCAGAGAGAGGTGTTATTCCCTGGGTCCCTCCCATGTCAGTGTATGTGCTATGCATTGCCTCTTTGCCAAGGCCAGGCCATACTGGCCATGCCTCCTTCTGCCTACTGGGCAGTTCCTCCTCTAAGTTACTCTGTGCCTGTGCAGGCCTTGGTAATGGTGGGGGGCTGTGTGGCCCTGCCTCATGCTGTTCCTGCTGTAGCTGTTTCCACAGGATTGTATTGTGTAGCATGGCACATACAAGGACAATTTGGGTACATGTAGCTGGTGAGTACTGCAAGGCTCCACTGCATGTGTCCAGGCACTGGAACCGTGACTTGAGGATCCCAAACACACACTCTATTATGATTCTTGTTTGCTCAGGATTAACTGTAACATGTGGAACTTGTTTAACTGGCTTACTTATGTAATCTCTGTAAATAGTCTGTTTGTAATATGTAATGCTGGTATTATGTAATGCTGTATTTGCTTAACCTTGGAGCTTTTCTCCCTGGGCCTTTGCTGAAAATGGACATGCATCCAGTCGGACTATCCCGGTCAACAAATGTAAAATAAAAATAAAATAAAAAATTGTTTGTACGTGTGCCTTATCATGGAGTTATTTAGGTGTGTGTGCATTTCTGATGGGTGTCATCAGCCACGGCTCCAGTGAGTATCCATCATCCCCCACTAGGTGACCATATGGGAATGTCCCCATTGGCAAGTCTCTGGTACAGCTGTGATAGATGCCAGATGTGGTAATCGTGATAGCTTCCATGGCAGCCAGCACATACGTTCATTATTATGCCCTGGGCATTGCACATGACCTGGCAGTTGATGGAGGGGAAGCCTTTGCGGTTGATGTAGACCCTACCATGCTCACCGGGTGGTGCTTTGATGCATATGTGTGTGCAATCTATTGCACCCACTACCTCAGGGTATTCTGCTATTTTGTGGAAGAGATGCATATTGCTGGCCAAGGCCTCACGGGTGTTGGGGAAATATACATGCTCACCGACATTTGCTGACATGGCATTCAGAAACTGGTGGAGTATCCTGGATGCTGATGCCTGTGAGATCCCCATCATGTCCCCAGTTGGCCTTTGGAAGGTACCTGTAACTAGTATTCTTAAGCCTACACATACCTTGTATCCACTGGGATGGGTTCCCCTCTGTTAGTTCTGTGTGTCAGGCGTGGCCGGCACAGCTCAACAATTTGCTGTAGGAGGTCCCTGTCCACCCTATAGCGCTCCACTATCTCCAGCTCATTTGACCCTTGGTAGGTTCCCCTGCATCTGTACACTCTTCTCTGTCTCTCACTGTGGGTTGCTCAGCAGCATTCACATCCTCACCACCCTCAGCCTCTTCCACAAGTTGTATGATAGCTATTGCAGCCCCTAACATTTTGTTCTTGTGAGAGTTAAAAGTTCCCCACTTGTTTACACCGGTGGTGTAGAGTGTGGGAAAAACCAGAGGGGTAGGTATTTATATAGTTTATAGTAGTGTTCTGGGCTGGGCTGGTCTGCTGCCTGTGTAACTGGCTGGTTCTGATACATTTCACCTGGCAGCTAAGCTAGTAATCCTTGATTACCTTCCTAATGCTGTTTTCCCTTCCCATTGCCTTCCTGTTTAAGCCCGTGTGTGCACCGCACAGAGCACTCAAATGTGCCCACTGCTGCTATTTCCTGTTTAACCTCTTTTTTCATCCTGTAAAACCTGGTGCAAGGTGCGCACATCCACTTAGGCTTTGTAAAGAGTGTTAAGCAGGTTTAGACACACACCCTAGCTTAGCTGTGCTAAGCTAGGAGCAGACCCGAGCCACAGGGCTCCAATCCGCTTACAGTATGCCTGACACACACACCCATGATGTCACCTACCTCCTAGACTTGCAATAAGCTATTCATACTCTTACACTGCTGGGACCTGACTCACATGCTGGGGAAAACTGGGATTCACTATCCTTCGCCTCATTTGCATAGGATTGCCTGCTAATGCATAGTTACATGTCTCAAACTAAGCCTCCCCCTTTAGCAACCACTACTCACTGGCCAGGTTGTCTTCTGCCTGCCATTGACTTGTATGGCAGAATACTGATTTTAGTTGGAATGCTTATTTTAGGTTTATTTTCCTCCTGATCCCATTTGCGCGCCGCTGTCCTATGCTTAAACAGCCGAGATCGGCTAAAAAAAATAAAAGATGACTTTTCTATTTTTTCTATTATTTGCAATGCCAATGGCCTTATACTTGGCCATTGGCATGCTTACTACATGATATGCAGCCTCTATTTGGAGCTGTCATAGCTCCATTTTGGATTTTGCAGACATGTACTCTGTTACTAACCGAGTACATTTCCACGGATTGCACTAGTCCTGCACGGACGGTTGCAAGCTTCCTTGATCGCAATATCACCTCATTTGCATAGATTTCTCCTGCAAATGGGGTGATTTGCATACAAGGGCTTCGTCCGTGCAGGATTAGTGCAGGAGCTCTCGTTCACACCCCTGCAGGCTGTTCTTGGATCACACGGCAGACATATTGCCTGCTTGAGCTCCTGCATTGATCCTGCACGCCGTGCAGGGCATAGTGAATCCAGGGGAGACTCTTTTGAATGAGTTCAGGAATCATTGCATATATAACATTTTTGTTTATTATCTGCAACCTTTTTATTAGAAATATGATTGTTGTATAAAATTTCTCATTTTTTCAGGCCTTTGTAAATAATATACATAGTTTACCTTCTTGTTTGTAGAATTTTATTGTGTTATTTATTTTATCAAAATGTATTGAATTATTGTGACAATTTTTTGGAAAATAAAATGTCTTTTGAAAAAGAAAAAAGAAATGATTTTACTTTCATGTATCCTAGTTCTGTGGCTCCTCATGTCTCTCAATCTGCCAATTTTCAATATCTGTTGGTTTCTTTTCTTGTTTACTAGCAGATCAGCAGCACTGAATTATGACAAATCTGTAATTTGTTTGTCATAAATGGTTCTTACTATAAGGGTGATCAAATCCTGCAAACAGCATTTGACAGCAATGATCGAATGACAAGTAATTCTAAACACTCTTAACCATATTAAGTGCACTGTACTCCTACTTATTGTCACAAATGCTACCAGTAACAGAAGACATGTGAAAGCAGTGGACAGAAACATTTTATGTTTCATATAGAAAATCAGAGACTTAATCACTGATAGCAAGGAAGAAAGCCTGCAGGGTAATAAGAAAACACTTTTTCATCTTTGGATTTCTTGTACATAGCCACAAATTTAAAGCTTCTTAAGTTTGTCATCTCTGCATCAGTTATTAGAACAATGCCCAGGGCATCAGAAACCAAGCAAGTAGTTTAAAACTGCTCAAAAATTATTTCCGCTGACAGGAAAAGGCAGCTTTAATACATTAGCTGTCTCTGCTCTTAGAACCGTTCTAATCAACAGTCTCTTAAATACTGGAACATTTCCCTCATTTTTATAATACTGATCACAAAACAATGATGAGTTATTGAACTGAATTTTACTGCAGTACTCTATTTAGTACAGAGGGCTCTGACGCAGGTCTAACACTGAAGAATTTGGGGTTAAATACAACTAATGGTATTTGGGGAAATGTGGACAACAAAAGTATATCTTTGGATGGTGTGTTGTAATCTTTAGAATGTCTAGAAGTATCAGAGTAACATAAGAATCTTTACCACAAATGGAACTTAATATGTTGAGAAATAAGCCAGTACCGCATATGTTTATGGAATTATAGGATATACATTTTCCAGGAGATGGTCAGAAAGGTTCCTGAGGTAATGCTGCCATTGCATAAAATATTAGAGAAGACCACAATAGAATCTGTGTATTAACACTATTAGCATAGTCTAAACTGGAGACAAAAAGAAGAAAAAATATGCAATGCAAATTAGTAAGGAGATTGCAGTACCTAAAGATGGAGTGCAACAGAGACAGAGATTTCTGTGTTTTTTTTTGAAGATTACTGAAGATTAGGGGTGATTAGCTACAGCAGTGAATGATGGATTTATTTGGACAAGGTTTGGCCTAAGAAAAATAAAGAATCCTGGCAAAAAGGACATAAAGCAACATTTTGTGAGGACTGAACTTTACTGAGACATTCGGATTATTGCTTTCCTGAGAGGCTAGTCAAGATAATGGAACTCACTGCTAAATGCCATTGGAGCAAAACAAAATCCTGCAAATTTTATGAAAGGCTGAGTAGATAAAATGTAAGTAATCTAAGGCTTTATGTGTACCTGCATAAGTTATCTAAAGTAGGGTTCAGACATATATTGTTAGTTCTGATTTGTGTTTGAGATAGAGAGTAGCCTAATGGTTAAGATGTTTGCATTACAAACACAAAGTGCAGGGTTTGAGTCTCACAAAGGATAATTGGCTAAGCTTAAAATGGCTCTCAAGGGCAGTTAGCCTAATACTAATCTATGAACAAGTAATCTTTGATCATTCTGATTTTGACTATTTTTTTAATTTATTGGAGAAAGGTATACTTTGCTTGCAATTTAGGTCACTAATGTTTTTGGCAGGGTGGCATGTGCCAAGCAATTAAAGCTGCAGAAACAAATATAGTATTTATTTGATGTTCAGAGCAATATTTTTTGAGTAAATTATTACGATAAGCTGTTATCTTCATAACAACTGTGCCCACTTATTCTGTTGCAAAGTTTTCTATATCTATATATTTATCTGTCTGCCTGTATAATATAACACAGGCATACACAGTTTTCTGACTGTCACTACCGAAACAGTATTTTTGAATGAGATCACTGGAGGGGAAATTCCTCCTTTTTATGCAGCAGCCTGTAATATGTCAGGCCCCAAATGTACTTATTTTATTTAATAGACATTTGTTTACCAGAAAAGACTAACTGGGATAATGCCCCATTTTTAGTGGCAGCCATGGGTGAAAAGCTCCCCACTGCTGATATAACATGGTTACAGTTAAATAGTTGTTACAAAACCTAACCTAAGTTAAAACTCAACTTCAGTGTGAACCTATACATACACACTGCAAATATTTAGACAGATATAACAATATGTATATATATATATATATATATATATATATATATATATATATATATATATGTGTGTGTGTGTGTGTGTGTGTGTGTGTGTGTGTGTGTGTGTGTGTGTGTATATACATATATATATATATATATATATATATATATATATATATATATCTTTTTTTTTAAAGTTCCCTTTAGCTTCATGGAGGGCAAAACAAGATAAATCAGGGAGAATTTCAGGCTGCCCATCCAATTATTTAGGTCTATTTTGAAGGTAGCAAAGGTGTTACACTGCTTTATACGTAGTAGATGTTTGTCTTAGAGTTTAGGGATTTGTTTGGTATATGAATCTGTCATGCATCCATGTTGTATTTACCTGTCAATGACAGTTTAGTTCCTTTATCTGAGTATTTGAGGTACCATTTTTTTTCTGTGAAGGAATAGGATTGTTAGAAAAATCTATACATGCTGCTTAGAAAATATATTTACAATGTATGCTGCTTAGAAAATATATTTACAATGTATGCTGCTTGGGAAAATGTGTATTCAAACATTCAAACACATATAAGTTGTGTGGTCAAATATATAGAGAAATGTGTGCTTTAGTTAGGAATAAATGTACTTAAATCCATAATAGAGAACAAAGTTTGAAAAGTAGTATATAATGCATTTAATTCTGTCTTACTAGAATAATAGTAGAAATAAACTTGCATATTATTGCTTGAAGCACAAGCTGCAGTGTAATCAGAAATTTGGCCTTGGCAGCGTGCAAGCACAGCCTGGCTCATGTCTTTCAAGTAAAGATTATTTTGCAAAGTTAGAAAATAATAAATCTGTTCGCATGTGTATCTTCTGCCTGCTTCCACCAGAAGAATAGCCTTGTGCGCACTATCAGAGATAGTGCCCAGCTGGTGAACAAGAAAGACAAAGAGAGGCATTAAAGAAGACATACATCTATTGTATTCGAACTAATCTAAGAGCCTTGAATTGGCTACATCCTCAGGAGGTCATCGTGACTGACCAGGTGCTTGCAAGGCTGTAACATTCTCATGGGAAAAAGACTTTTTGAAAAACACAACCTCAGCACTTTTCCATAAGTTACTATGATGTAAAGACCCTGTCACTGACCACGCCAGTGAGGTGGGCAAAACTGATAATGACATGTATAAAAATGGTGTCCTCTGTGAATAAACTAGACAAAATTCTGTACAAGTTTGTGTATGGTTTTTTGCCTCCTAATGTACATTAGAGCGTTAGATACTTGAGTTCTCCTGCATTATTGTTTGTTATTGATTGACATTGTTTTTGAATAACTCAATGATTTTTACAGTCTGACTCTAACAAATTTATTTAACATTTTGGTCCTAATCGTGCCGGAATTCCCTTGGTAAGCTGCAGGTCACAGAGTGCATGAGTGCTAATAAATCTGCAGGAGAAGCTGCAAAAAATGGTTCTTCTTAAAGTGAAAAGACCTCCGACTGAATTGTTGTGTGTAAAGAGGCTGTCCACTTTCTGATCTGTGGCTGAAAAGCGGAAGACTGGGCCCCAAGGAAAAACAGTAAGAGCAGGAGGCTCAGGTAAGAAGAATTTCCCTCTTTGTCTTTGTTTTAGATCAGGGACCAGGTTACACTGTGCTATTGCTAAGGTTTGTGATAGCAGGGAGAGAGAGTCGAAGTATTGTATCTTGAGTCATAGATCAGGGAATAACAAAGCAAAGTAAACAGTCATTCTAGACACTACTGTGGATATGGGGAAATAAGATACCACGTGGTACAAGAGAAGGGTTACGTAACAGTCTTTTTAAGACATGGAAAATCAGTGCACTAAGAGATCACGAGATCTGCCCCTAACGGATAATGTAAAGCATATGCAATTGCAGTAAGCAGATAATGTGAGATATTTTGCAAAATGTGTTAACAACTATGAATTTGATAGTAAACTAGATAAACTTTCACTAGTTAAACTCCTTAAACAAGCTTTAATCTGATGCAGGGCGTCAGGCAAAAGAAAAACAGCACCAACTAGGCATACCTCAAGCACATAGGTGGATTGAGGAAGCAAATTGTAAAAAGAAAAAAAACAGAAGCTTAAAAAATTCTGAAACATTTTTAGACAACAGAGTGAAAGGTCTAACAGACAGAATCTCTGAAAAATGAAAACTTAGAGCAGACTGGACTTGCATTAATTAATGCATACAACAGGGAAATGAGACAGTAGATGGATATTATGCTAGATTATTAAAATGCTTAAAACAGCAATTAAAAAAAAAAAAAATATATACATTTTTAAAAGGTTGCATTGCCTCTGTTAGTAGTTTTATTACAAGGCATATGATAAATCACTGAACAAGCAAGCTGCAAGCCTTACTTGAGTATGCTAGACGTACTGAAAGACACCTTAATAGTAAAAAGAAAAAAAGGCACAAGTCTTCACTGCTGAAGACGGAGCTGAAGTATTTGTATTACAGTCAGGTAAAAAGGGCATCTAGCTAGGGACTATAAACAAAATAAGAAAGCAATGACAGAAGATAAAGGAGATGTGGACTGACTATATGATAGTGATAATAACCAAAAATCATCAGGAAAGGTTAATAAACAAAAAGAAAATGTGAATGTAGTAGAGGGAATAGAGGAAGTACAAACAGATGTAGAGAATAAAAATGAAAATAAAATTTTAGATTTAGCATTGTTGAGCCTGGAGCTCTACCTAGCAAATACAAAACCAGAAGTAACACTTCTGGTGGAGGGAAGAAAGGTCAAATTCCTGTGTGACTCAGGAGCGTCACGGACTTTGATACACCCCTCCAAGTTACCAAAACATTCTAAATCACCTGATTATATATTAGTAAAAGCAGCAAATGGACAGCTATACAGGAAACCACTTTCCCATAATATAGCAATAACTGACCCTGTTTCAGGTATGACTCAGAAAAGTAAAATTGTAGTTTCTGCAAAAATATCCAGTAAACTTACTGGGAAAAGACCTTGTGCAGATATTTGGCATAGCAGTAGTTCCTACCATGCAGGGTATGGAAGCACAAAGACAAATGAATGCTCTTGTGGTGTGATCAGAGGAGCCAGGACCTAGTTATGATTGGTCCAGGGGCAGTAACCAAAGAACTGATAAACGTAGCCATCAGTAAGGTACCCTCCCTTGACACTGATCAGCAGCACTTGTTACATTGTACTCCATACTACTGTAGCACACCAGGACCTAATAAGAAATATAAGTAAAAATCCTGCTGACAAATTAATATTACAAACTTTATGCTGGGATACTGAGGGAAACAGTGTAGTAAGCTGTTCATTACCTCAGGAGTTCATGAGATTGTATAAGTCCAATAGACTGCCACATGTCAGCTTGACAAAAACAAAAGTGTTAAATGGGCAGACTTAAAAAAAAGGTAACAAAATGGGAAAACAGACTGATTTAAAAATGTCAGGACAAGGGATATAAAACAAAACTGAATTGGTTGACACAGACACATACAGCTGTACACTTGCAATCTAGTAAGGACAGCTGATTAGCATTTTATTAAAAGAAAAGAGGAGGCCTTGTGTAAAATTCCAACAACTCTGTGGTCAACAGGCAAGTTAAATGTAGGGCTTATTCAAGCAGCAGGACCAGTTACAATTACCCCAAAGTCAGCTTTTAGACCACAGAAAAAACAATACATTTTGGAAAAGAATGCAAAAGTAAAAATTAAGCCTATAATAAGCAGCATTACTCACAAAAGGAGTACTGGTAGAATCTCCTGATTCACCATGTGATACACCCCTATTTCCTGTTAAAAAAAGCAAATGGGGAATGGCAGATGGTACAAGATTTATAAGCTGTAAATAATGCAGTAATACCTAAAGCACCCACGGTGCCAGACCCACATACCTTGTTAAATGATTTAAAGCCACAACAGAAGTATTTTACTGTGGTAGATATAAGCAATGCTTTCTTTTCAATACCTATACATCCTAATAGTCAATATTGGTTTGCATTTACATTTCAGGGTAAAAGGTATACATATACTCGACTACCACAGGGATATTGTGAGAGCCCAATAATATTTGCACAAAAATGGCTAGCAACCTGGCAGGGTCTACCCCACCAGAAAGTAGTCAAATTTTACTTTATGTAAATGACATCTTGCTAGCAGCACCCAGCAGCAGTGCAGGGTGAATACAGTAGCATTGTTAATATTTTTATTAATACAAGGACACAAAGTAAACAAAAGTAAGTTACAACTTTGGGAAAAAACACAGGTTAAATACCTGGGATATGTGATATTCAATAAAGATAAAATACTAGATAAGGGAAAGAAAAAGGAAAAACAGCAATTTTGCAAGCACCCAAACCAACAACTAAAAAGAAATGATGTCTTTTCTTAGGTATAACTAATTTTGTTGGAACTGGGTACCAAATTATTTTACAATGGAAAACAAAAGCAGAAATGGCTTTCTGCAGGTTGAAGCAGTTAATAGCTTCTTCATTAGTTTTAAGACTTCCAAGTTATCACAAACGTTTTTTAGACCATAGATTGTAAGCAATGGTACATGACATCAGTATTAAAGCAACAACATGGGGATAAGCAATGCCCCATAGCTTACTATTCATCACAGTTAGACCCAGTGGTGCAATCTTTGCCTCACTGTGTACAAGCAGTAGTTGCAGCAGCAATGGCAGTACAGGCTTCAGCCTCAATGGTGTTATTCCACCCTCTCACATTGAGAATGCCTCATGCAGTTGCAATAATTCTGCCACAAGAAAAAGTTGCATACCTTTCTCCTGCTAGACATCTTTCATGTATGACCATACTGCTGAGTCAACCTCATATAAACAGTTAGCTTTACCTAGACAAGATCTTACAGATATGCCCTTGGATAATGCTGAGGTGACATATTACGTGAATGGCTCATGCAGAAGGGGTCCTACAGGGAAAAATCTGGTGGGGTATGCAGTAGTTACAGACACTAAAAATTTAAAAGCACAAACTTTGCCACACAACTTGTATGCTCAAGCAGCAGAACTGGTAATTTTGACAGGAGCATGTATTTTAGTAAAAGGCAAAAAGTAAACATATATACTGATAATCAGTATGCTTTTTCTACAGTGCATGTGTTTGCACAATAATAAAGAAAATAGAGGGATGATTACATCCAGTGAAAAACCTATTAATCATGCGCAATTTATTTTGGAGCTATTAGAATCTATTCAGTTGCCTACCAAAGTAGCTATTTGTAAATGTGTAGCTCATACAAAACAACAGGATAAGATTTCAAAAGGTAATGCACGAGCTGATGCAGCTGCAAAGCAAGCAGCCTCAGACTCAGAAACTTTATTTTTTTTAATGAAAAATTACAGCCCTTTGAGATTTTAGATTTAGACATGTTAAAAACAATGCAAATGCTTACTACAACAGCAGAAAAACAAAACTGGGTAAAACAAGGTGCAATTTTTAAGAATGGACTGTACATTTCCAAAGGAAAAACAATATTACCGTCTAATTTATTTAGAGATGCAGCTTTGTTGAGCCATGGGCAGAGCCATGTCTCAACAGGGGGGATGGTACAGTTAGTAAATAAAATATTCCAAACATATGGATACATAAATTATACAATAAAATTTTGTGCAGCTTGTCATACTTGTAACAAGCACCATGCACAAGGAGCATTTAAAACAAGCAAGGAGTTTCCTACACCACCATATCCATTCCATACTATTTGTATGGACTCCATAGAGTTGAATAAATGTGAAGGAAAGAAATACTGTTTAGTGATCATAGATATGTTTTCAAAATGGGTAGAAGCTTTTCCAACCAGGAATCTGAATGCAGCAACAGTGGCAAAGGCCCTAGTAAAGGAAATAATTCCTAGATTTGGCATACCGGAAAGAATCTATAGTGGCAATGGGACACATTTTGTCAATCAGACAATTCAACAACTTGGGAGATTTTTTTGGGATTTCCTTAAGGAATCACTGTGCTTACCACCCACAGTCAGCAGGACTGGTGGAGAGGTACAATGGGATTTAAAAAAAAACAAGTTAAGAAAGTTAATGAGTGAGACTCAAAAGAATTGGATTTGCTGTTTACCTCTAGCATTGCTGAGCATGAAAACAGTAACAAATGTAAAGGGTTTGATCCCCTTTAAAGTAGTATTTGGAAGGGCATATTATGTGCCTCAGTCAAAAGCTCTCATGCCTGCAGAGCTGGAGGCTGACAGTTCACTAGCCAATTATATAAAGAAACTGCTTATAAATAAATCTGTTTTGCAGTTTAACTCTTTTTCAGACAAAAGAACTTTCAGCTGAATAAAAACTTTGTGACTGATACACAAGGGCAAAATGGCCAAGAGTAAAGAAAACAAAAAAGCAGAGCAACCCAAGAACTATAGCATAATTATTTTAACTGTGCATTTGTTAACTATAAGTGTGACAATTTTTCTCTTATTGTGGTTTTTCCCTGCACTCAACCACACAAGTGAAAGTAAGAAGACGTGATGAACTGTTTATAGACTGGCATCCAAACTTTAACACGTACCTGGCCATGAAGCAAGTGTATACAGAAACTATGCACATTTCAAATTGCTGAGTTTGTACAGCTATACCAACAACATATAATAGACTTTAACGTCCTCTGTCCCTCTGGGGATAAAATGAGACTTTGAAAAGTTTTTTTATACAGAAACTGTGAGATCACAGGACAAAATTGCTTTATTTTTACCTGTCACACAAAAAGGAGTTGTATGTTTCTACAAAAGTGATACCCTCCAGGTGGGCTGGAGTAATGGTAATATAACAATGTCTTATAAATGTTACATTAAAGTCAAAAGTGGGGTACTGTTTGTAATACTAACCATGATTCATATCTGAGTTCAATGAAAACTACATTAAATGCAGTATGTGACAATCCAGTCTTAACTAAGCAATTGTCTATTAAGAATAGAAAAATGTTTCATGCAGGGATAACACGTATCAGTACCAAAGTAATGATTTTATTTGTGGGAAAAAGGCATATAAATGGTTACCTGAGAATTGGTCCGGCAGTTGTTTATTGGGTTATCTGGTTTCAGCAATAAGACATACTGCAGAATTACCTTTGGGTAAGATACGAAACGTAAGGAAAACAGCTCGAGAATCTGAAGGTCCAGTGAAAAAACCTGTGAATCCAGTTGGTAAAATCGAAGCTGGTTGAAAAGGCCATAATTCAGTGAAAGACAAAAGTAAATTGACTCATATGAACTTGGGCAACAGTGTTATATCCAGGGCAGGTATACCACCAGCCTATGGAGCAGTCAAATCGATCTGGGAGCTGAGGAAGCTGTCAAAAAGTCATGAGCAATGCAACTTTTTCCACCCTAGAATTGGTGACTAATAAACTGAATGCAATAAAAACTGTTGTGCTACAAAATCGAATGGCTCTTTACTTCACCCTAGCGGCAAGAGGTGGTACACGAAGAAAAATGCTGTGCGTACATTCCAGACAACCAACATAAAATCAATGACCACCTAGAGGTAATTCAGCAAGTATCAGCAATGACTAAACCAGACCCAAACCCACTGATGAACTTTTTCCAGAATCTGTTTGGGGGGGGTGGGGTTCCATCCTATTAAACATTTAATTTTTGTGGGTATACTCCTAATAGGAGCATGTGTTTACTGTGAAATTCCCTGCATGAAAAGATTAATCAAAAATCTGTTGATATATCTGTTACTGAAACTTTTACCAAAGTGTTGAAATTAAAAGATTAATTTCAAATGATGCTTTTCTGAAATATAAAACCAATGACTAACTTAACTGAAAGTCCTTGAAAGGAAAAGGCTGAGGAATGAAATAATATTGTTTATGTTTCAAATAGAATAAAATGCATTAACAGGAGGGAGAATGTTAGAAAAATCTATACATGCTGCTTAGAAAATATATTTACAATGTATGCTGCTTAGAAAATATATTTACAATGTATGCTGCTTGGGAAAATGTGTATTCAAACATTCAAACACATATAAGTTGTGTGGTCAAATATATAGAGAAATGTGTGCTTTAGTTAGGAATAAATGTACTTAAATCCATAATAGAGAACAAAGTTTGAAAAGTAGTATATAATGCATTTAATTCTGTCTTACTAGAATAATAGTAGAAATAAACTTGCATATTATTGCTTGAAGCACAAGCTGCAGTGTAATCAGAAATTTGGCCTTGGCAGCGTGCAAGCACAGCCTGGCTCATGTCTTTCAAGTAAAGATTATTTTGCAAAGTTAGAAAATAATAAATCTGTTCACATGTGTATCTTCTGCCTGCTTCCACCAGAAGAATAGCCTTGTGCGCACTATCAGAGATAGTGCCCAGCTGGTGAACAAGAAAGACAAAGAGAGGCATTAAAGAAGACATACATCTATTGTATTCGAACTAATCTAAGAGCCTTGAATTGGCTACATCCTCAGGAGGTCATCGTGACTGACCAGGTGCTTGCAAGGCTGTAACATTCTCATGGGAAAAAGACTTTTTGAAAAACACAACCTCAGCACTTTTCCATAAGTTACTATGATGTAAAGACCCTGTCACTGACCACGCCAGTGAGGTGGGCAAAACTGATAATGACATGTATAAAAATGGTGTCCTCTGTGAATAAACTAGACAAAATTCTGTACAAGTTTGTGTATGGTTTTTTGCCTCCTAATGTACATTAGAGCGTTAGATACTTGAGTTCTCCTGCATTATTGTTTGTTATTGATTGACATTGTTTTTGAATAACTCAATGATTTTTACAGTCTGACTCTAACAAATTTATTTAACAAGGATTCAAAGAGGGTTGGATCTTTCTTGGCTTGAAAGGCTAGACACAAATGTCTACACTAGAGTAAACAGGTCAGTCCTGATAATTAAGAGTTTTGAGGTCATGATTTTTTTGTTATGAATCTCTGAGGTCTCTTGAGTGATCTGTGACAAATCAATTCCAAAACTATCACTGTATTCAATAATGGCTCTTATGAGATATAAGTAAAGGGGACTTCTTTGGATCTAGCAGAGATCCCCTTAGAAATCTGATAAGCCAGACAAAAGACTTTCCAAACTACTGTGGAGATATGATGACCAAAGATAAGGAATTATTAACAAGATAAAGAGCAGGTTTCTAGATTTCTTAAGACAGTGTCTGATTGGTTCGGCTCCATGGTATGTGAAAAAAATAATTTTTGTTTATAGGTTCATAGGTGTGCACTAGCCTAATGGTCCTGGTGACCTTAGTTCCCAGTGCCTCTGTCGAGTAGATCCACTGGAGTTATCCCCGGGGTGAATTTTCTGTTTCCCATCCACTCATCAAGATTTCTCAGTGAGGTGCTCTGCTTAACATGTATGGGAAGTCTGTTCCATAGCACGAACAGTCTCTGGGTTATGAACCTGTCCCTTCAGCATGTTCTGTTAATTGTGGTAATGAGGTTGAGGTCTCTGGAGATTGTGGTGCGGAGGGATTGGGATTTATTTAGATGTAGCATTTCTAACAGAGCTGGATCACACATGGCTTTGTGAGTCAAGCAGAGAGTGACTCTAAGTAGGCGATATGAGACAGAGAACACTTGGAGTGTTTTGAGTCTGTCCATATAGGACAACAGTTTAAGGCATAGGATCATCTTTGTGAGGTACTTTTGTGGCCTCTCCAGATGTTGCAGGTGTTTAGTGAAGTACATGTCAAATGGGGCATTGTACTCGATGATTGGCCTAATGAGGGAAGAGTAGAGGGAGACAATGACCTCTTTCTTCCTGGATACAAAACCCTTAGTAATGAGATGTGCCACAGAGAAGGACTTTCTGACCACAGTGGCAATGTGGTGGTCAAAAGAGAGGTTGCTGTCAACCTGTGTTCCCAGATGTCTTATAATGCCTTCTGTGTTCAGTGGACTACCATCAATGTGGCAATTCATAGGAACCAAGTTTTTCCCAAATGGGATGATGACATTTTCGGGCAGTGAGCTTAAGGCCATGGTTCTGACACCATTCGTAGGTCTAATTAAGGCTTTTCTGCAGGATGTCAACATCACTTAGGGAGTTAATAATAGCTTCCAACTTGCAATTGTCTGCGAACATTGTCAGCCAGAGTCCCTTTGTGTTGGCCTGGACTTCAGAGAAGTAGATACCAAACAGGAGAGGACCCAGGACCAAACCCTGTGAGACTCAACTCATGACTGGATGGCAGTCTGACTTGGAGTCAGCTACTTTCACACTGTGGGTTCTATCTGTGAGCCAGTTTACGACCCACCTAGTGATATAGGGGTTGATGCCTAGCTTAGTGAGTTTTTCTATGATTCCTGAGTATGAAATGGTATCAAAGGCCTTGGCCAGATCAAGGTAGACTGTATGAACCACCTTGCCTTCATCCACGACTCTGATGACTGATTAAAAGAAGTCGACCAGGTTGAGCAAGCATGATCTACCCTTCACAAAACCAAACTGCATAGGATCCAGAGTTTGGAGATTCCCTATATCCTTGTTTATCAGGTCCATGATGATGCATTCCATAGCTTTGCATATCAGACTCATCAGGCTAATGGGGGAGATAGTTCCCAGGGTCTGTAGTCGCTCCTCCTTTGTGGACAGGGTTGACTGTAGCAGTGTGCCATTTGATAGGGACAAAGCTTGAGGTAAGGCTGTGACCGAACAGGGCACACAGGCGTGGTGCCACTTCACTCTGTAGTTCATGTATAACACAGCCAGGGATATTGTTAGGTCCCACAGAAGCTGTATTATTGGCCTTGGATAGTGCTGTTTTAACCTGTGCAGCAGTAATACTGGGTGCCTGGCAATCTACTGGTATTGTGATTGGCCCTTTAGGGGGGAGAGAGTGGTAAAGTTGGCACTGAGTCTGTCGGCTAGTATATTGGCAATATCTGTTGGCTCGGTATAGGAGGTATCATTGTGCAGTAGTTCAGAGCAATGGAGATTCTTTACATAACTATAGAAGGCCTTGTGGTTGTCTTTACTATCTGCTGCAATTCTGTTTTCATAGGTAGCTTTAGAGGATTTGATGAGGCATCTCAACTTTTTGTTGAGGCTGGTAAGGGAGTTTTTCCAGTCTTGGGACTTCACCTTATTCCACATCAGTTTCTTTCTTCTGTTGTAGAGTTTGTTTATGGCAGGGAACCACCAGATTGGCTTCCTTTTTTGGGGGAGAGCATCTTGGTATCATTGGGTATGGCGAGATCCACACATTTGTGTACGTGTTTGTACAGTGATTTGGTGTATGATTTGGCAGTCATGCAACTATTTCCCATTTGCATGGGTGCCATGAAGTAAGCCAGTTCTGTTTTAGGAGCCCAAAGTTAGCTTTGGAGAAGTTTTTCATAGTGGTTACCTTTGCGGGAGGTGGGGGTGGGAGGGGTATGGATTTCCAAAGTGATTAGTTTGTGGTCGGATCTAACCAGGGAGGAGTTGACTATTGATATAGAGCAAAGGTTGCCCATGTTGGTAATAACCAGGTCAAGGATGTTGCTACCTCTAGTGGGGGTAAGAATGAGCTGGTCCAGGACATTGGAATTAATGAATTCCAGGAAACGTTGGGCAAGTGTATTGGTATATGAGTAGTTTTTCCAGTTAATGGAGGGGAGAAAGCATCAGCAATTTTCACAGCTTAGGATTTGCTGGATAGACAATTTTCACAGCTTAGTCTTTGTTGGATGGCCAATTTTCACAGCTTAGGATTTCATGGATAGCCAATTTTCGCAGCTTAGGATTTGTTGGATAACCAATTTGCAATGAATCAAATATTGTTCTTTCTCCAGCTAACAATGATCTCAAATAGAACATTAAGTAAAGAGGGTATATAGGGAGCCAAGGAGCTTTCCCTGCTAATAAAACATATTGACTAATTTATTAATTCTCTGATTTCCCCCTGAACCCATTTCAGGGTCAAGAGGGAGCTGTGGCCTACCTAGCAGTAAGTGGGTGCAAAGCAAAAAATACTAATCCTATACACAATGTCTGGCACTTTGTGATAAAAGATATGCAAGTTGTTATTTATAGTAGTATAAACTGGTATACAGATGGTTTTAAAAGTTATACTATAAACATCATTGTGCACTCTTCTA
The DNA here is from genome assembly GCF_019279795.1 of Protopterus annectens. NCBI lineage: Eukaryota > Metazoa > Chordata > Ceratodontiformes > Protopteridae > Protopterus > Protopterus annectens. The sequence continues at coordinate 1,538,966,528 of NC_056726.1, forward strand.
TGTTTAGCGAAAGTTTGATATTTCACATGTTTCTGTTACTTGTACCAAGACAACCCTAATCATTTTCAGTCTTTGGAACCAGTCAACCCAGAAGGAGTACAAAACTCTGCAAAGTGATAACAAATAGTAGCCTGGAATTATTTATTTATTATTTACTTATTTTATTTAATATTTGCTTACCGGGAAAAGTCCGACTGGACAAAGGTCATTTTGTAGCGGACACCCAGGGAGAAAAGCTCCACGAGTAACAGAAAATGTTAATGCACAAATTATAATAATCAATAAAGTATAAATTAAACAAAATGTAGTGTACATAAGAAAATACAAAATTGTTACATCATGACAACAAAACCTAGGCTTTGAGCATAGCTAGTACTATTTGTGAAGTATGACTTATGTGAAGATATAAGGTTAAGACAGGCAGGTAGAAATAAAAGATTAAACACCGGGGAAAAAGATGGATATGCTTGGGGTATAGTGTGATTAAAATATGCATTCAGAACAACCATGGTTAAATTAAAACTATTGTCAAGTGAAAGCAGTACATAATAAAATCTGCTGTTTATGACAACAATGCTGTTCTGTCTTAGCTAAAAAGTTGACTTGTTAGAGCATGTGAAGAAAATTGACAGATAACTAAATATCACATCCATTAACATCTTCTGTAATTGGATCATGGCTATAAATATCATTATCATGGGATATTCTCTATGCACATAGTACTATATTGTGCTACTGTCTGTCTGATCACTACCCAATGTTGTTTTTCAAACCATATAATTCTATCTGCAAATTGGTGAATATCTTGTTATCATACATTTGTCTCTAGATATCTTTGAAAATGTCATTATTCATGCCATGTAAAAATGCAGCTTAACACGGCCTGCATGTTTTTTCAACATGTTATTACTTATTTTATGCATACATCACTTCTGAATGTTATATGTATGTACTGGTTGTTTCCTCATTCTGTGTAAAAGTTGTTACTAAATGGTATAGTTATGTATCAAATGTTTCCTTTAATGTAATGCATTTCTGGAGCTTTTCCCTCAACCCTTTTTTGAAAAGGGATATTATACTCGGTCAGACTTTTCCCAGTAAGCAAAAGCAAATAACTAGATGTAAGATATATAACACTGGCCTGCTGGAATTAACGTTGCACAAGGGATTCTCAGAAGATGACCATGACTATAGGTGCTGCCAGGAGATGGGAAAATAATTTGAGGAATTTCTGAACTTAGTGGGCAGGCACACCATTGAGAAGGCTATCCCCGTAGCTACTGGTGGAACTGAATTCATTAGCATACATTACTGTGGCAGTTACCATTTCCCTGGTGAGAAGATAGCAGGAATAGACGAGATATGGATGGAAATAGCTCCCTTAAAAAGTTCAGGACTTGATAATGGTAGACCTGAAGCTATTAAAAAGTATGTGTGAATTAACACAACTACCAACAAACTATGAAAGTTGCTGTTAAATATTTAAAATATTTTTTTGCAAGTAGCAACCCCCCACCCCCACATCCCTACACTGTCTCCCGCTGCTTATATTATACTAACTCCTAGGTTGACTTTACCTTGCAGAAGACAGAATACACTGAAATGCAACAAATTTGCAGTTAGTATATGTTTCCTCAAAACTGCATTTAATTTTTTCTGAGACTTACGGTTATGTTTTTTGAACATACACCACAAACCCACTGAGAACACTAAAAGTACCAGATGCCACTGACATGATAGCTAAAATGAATTTTAAATGTTATCCAGAAAGTGAAAACAGGACGTCTTGACTGGCAAGCTGTGGTGGTGATTCCTTGTTTCAAAAAGAGGGTCATATCAGTGTAGCTTGGCTTGGTCATGTATTTTTATTTAATCGGAGATGCATAGATTTTGCACTGACAAGGGATTTAGTTTGTACAAAGACCGTATTGAATTTATGATATTTTGCTAATATTTACTTTGAAGGAAATATTGTCTAGTTGAATCAAAGTACATTTATACATGTACAAACCAATGAGCTAATGATCACATTTAGAGCATGGGTTGGAATTAAGATTAAGATTTTTTTTTATCTTTATGATAGAAGTTAGGTTTTGGGTTGTAGTAAGAGTTTGGCTTTGTTCATCATCATGATTTGGGTTAGGTTTAGAGTAAGTTAAGAGTAGGAGTTAAATTCTGAGCTACAGCGGGATTTTTTGGGGGGTTGTGGGGTATATGGGATGTTATACCTCTATACAAGAGTTATTGGGAATTTGCTTCCTACAAAAAATAGTGGATTGTTATGAACATTTTATAGTACATTTTGTTTCAGTTAATTTTCATTTTTGATATTTGGACATTGTTCATTGCACTCTCCGAGTTTGTTTTAAGACAGATATCCTGCACACAGATTTAAGCATTATACTGTCCTTACTTTCACATCTATTCTTCTTTACCATTCATAATGAGAATATTTTTTCTTCTGTAATTTTGACAATTAAGCAATTTAAAGAGTGATTCTTGATATTCTAATCATATAGCAAACCTATAGAACTCTATTACCCTTGATATTAGAACTGAAACAAATCTTAAAACATTCTTCAAATATTAAAACTTTATTTAGCCTCCATTTGGAGATGTCCTTGCACCTGACACTCTCTTAATAACAATCTCTGTCTTTGATCTTTGTGGTACCCCCTGGTAACCGGTGTAGTGATGGAGGAGGAATCCCCAACTTTGACACTGTGCATTTTGTCAGTGAGCCACTTGGCTTTTCATCTAGTGATGTATGGGTTAATCCACAGTTTTTTTTATTTATCCAAGTCTTTCAGGTTTTTATTGCCATGATGAGAATGGGTCCCATTCCTAAGTCAAAGTATGACTAAAGTTCATGAAATTAGTATTGTGTCAATCTTTGATGTCAGCCAGAAGTACTGTTTGCAGCACTCTCAATGTGTCGAGCAATGACTCCTTCTGCGATTCATATGGAGTTGCATGTACTGGTATCATATCTAAGTACGATTGTAAATTATTTTTTTATAAGACCCATTGCTCCTAGTATTATTGGAACTGTCTGTGCCTCCTTCCACATTGCCCTCATTTCTGTCTGCAAATGCTGGTATGTTATGACTGTGTCTATCTGTACGTAAGACGCGGTAGTTATGACTGTGACTGTCTGTACGTAAGACGCTGTAGTCACGGGGTGTAGCAGTTTCAAGGATTAATACCACTTTTGTCTTCTTTTCACGGGCTACTATATCTGGTTTTCTCATGTCTATTTTTTGAACTGTTGGTAATGGGTGATCCCATGTGATATAAACTTTATCATTTTCTATAATGCTTTGTGTCTCAGGTTTCCAGTGTTTTTTCAGCTACTTCAATATTGTAATGTTTACACAATCCCCAATGCAACAATCTTGCCACATTATTATGTCTTTCCAGTATACAGTTCTTCTGCCATTAGCATATCGCAACCAGCAACAAGGTGTGTGACTGTTTCCATTTCTGTTTAACAAAACCTACATTTGTCTGTTTCTCGCACATGCTCAATGGACTGTGTATGTAGTCCTCTAAATTTTTGCCGCCAAAATTAACTTTTTGTCTTTTGGTTTAAATTCACCTCCCCTTAACCATTCCTGCATTTGATCCTGACCAACATGAGGTTGTTCCAAGACTTTTCTATACTTGCAACTATATTTATGCATTTTCCACATTTCTTGTCTTCTCATCTGATCCTTCATCTTATATTCTTTCTTCTGTTTTTTGGCACATTCAGTTGCTGCCTAATTTTTATCTACTTCTGGTTTGATTTCCATTCCCACTTGACGTCGATATGCTTCTGCTAAACTAAGAAGAAAAATCATCTTAGTCTTACTCCCCTCATGTTTCAAAACTCTCACTGCACTTGGATCTTGTGATGTCAGCATATATGTATGCAGTCCCACGATTACACATCTATACATGTAATCAGTTTCTAGGAGGCCCATCTTGGTATGCACTGATTTTTATAAATCATTTGATGAGTATGAAGCATCCTTTTTATTTTCTTGTCCAACCCATCCAAAAAATTCTGAGGACAGTCAATCACTCCAAAACTGTAAGTTAGGACAGTAAGCGCAAATTGGGTTTATAGCTTGGATTTTATTCCTAGATGTCAGTGCTGTTTTCACTATTAATTTATGTCTTCTAAAATATTCATTACTAAGTTTTATTTGCATTTGTTCATGTTTTATTGTCGATCCTTCATCATTTTCCAAATATTGATACACTCCTCTTGCTCAATTTCTTTTATATCACATTCCTATCCCAAACTGATGTTTTCTTGGTGCTGCAGCTTTCCTGTTTTAAAGGTTGCTTTTGCCCATTTATTAAGACCAAATGCCATTCTTATTTCTTCTGAAAAAGTTTTGACCACTTGCAGTTGTGCTTTCAGATCCTCATCTGATGAACTATACAGTTTTAAATCATCTACAAAAAGAAGATGAGAAGTCTTTATATTTTGTTGTTTTCTGGGAGCCTGATTGTAGCCATGACCTAATCTGTTGAGTAGACAGTTTAATGGGTTATGGGCAAGACAAAAGAGCAGTGGTAACAGAGAGCCACCCTGGAATATCCCCCTTTGAATTTTTATCCTTGGAATAATAATTTGTCCTTTATCATGTCTTAACTGCAAAGTGGTTTTCAACTGTTTTATGGTTGCTGTAATGTAATTGATCAGTGTAGGTAGGGTGTATCTTAAACATTTTTAAGCACTCTTTTATCCATGATTGTAGGATACTGTCAAATGCTTTTTTGTAGTCTATCCATGCCATACTTAGATTTGTCCCCTTTTTCCAGTTCTCCATTATCACTTTATTTAGCATCAAATGATCCTTTGTTCCATATGACTTCCTTTTATTACCCTTTTGTTCTACTGCCACAACTGAGTTTCTTCTACATGACTATAAACTCTGTCAGCATCCATTCCAGTGTATAGTTTATACATCATCAGAAGGCAAGTTATTGGCCTATAATTTTTAGGATAGCTTGCAGGTTCACTCTTAAGTAGAAGTATTGCTTTTCCTGTTATTAACCAGGCTGGTGTCTGTTAAGGTTGTGCATATAAATAGTTCTTACTCATGGCTAAATATTCATGCAAAGCTGTTTTAGTCAGAAGTTATGTACTGCGTCTGGGCCTGGGATTTTCCGATTAAGAGCTTTTCTTAACTTTGTTTCAATCTCTCTGGTTGTTACTTCATCCCATTTCATATCCTCTGCATTTGAACTTATTCTTTCTTTTACTTCTTCTATCCATTTAGCATCTTTGTTATGTTCCACAGGATCTTCATAGATATTTCTCCAAAATGTATCTATTTCTTTTTTTGTTGGTGGTGTTTCAATTCCTTTTGCCTTGTTTCCCAGTTCTCTATAAAACTGTTTTGGGTCATCAATAAATTGCTTATTTCGTACTTTTCCTTTATATTTATCTACATAGCTTCTACGTTTTTCTGCCTATGCTGATATTTTTAGTTTATTATTTGCTATAGTGCATGATAGATCCTGATATTGCCTTTTTCACATCCAGCTTTCTAATTATTTTTGTTGATCTGTTTCCACTTCTAGACTCTTCTAACACTGACACTTCTTGTCTTAATTGCTTTATCGTTTTTTCTCTTTTATACTTTGATACTTTCATGATGGCTTCCATGATGGCATTTGATCTCTCCCCTTCCTTTCCCTTACTAACCTGTGTTTTTGTGGCAAGACTTGATCTGTTATTAACTTAGCTGCACAGTAATATATCTTATTTACTTCTATTATATCACATGCCTCTCTATGGACAGTCTTAATTACTGTGATCATTTGTTTTATCAAATTTCTAACTTTTGGGGTTTTATTGACCTTTTATTGACATTCTGTAGTCTGTTCCTTTCATTGATCTTAATATATCTGTCCATCTGTATTAAATAAAGCAACTCTTTTCTTAGATCATTGGGTCCTAAACTGAGGGTACATTCTTTGTTCTCCATTTCCTGTGTGCATTCTATAGAAAGTTCCAGAGCATCTTCCTGTGCCACATTCTCTTCAGTTCTATCCTTGTCATTTGTTGCTCTTCCATATGGGAACTCACTGGCCTATAACTCCACAACATTGACTGCATCACAGTTGCTAGAGTTTTCTGTTCCTTGTTTTGCTGTCCAACTCTGACTGAACATTTGTACTGGCTTCCAATGGAAGGCTCCAAAGTGTCTTCATATGGCAACTGATTAGATGCTTCCCACTTCACTGGTTTCTCCTTAACTTGGGTGTCCATTCCTCTATCCTGCTGTGATGTTATCTGAGTTAAATGTACTATAATAAATCCCTCATTTCACAGGTAATGCATAATTTAATTTTCTATTTCTTTAGCATCTCTGTAGATGAATGTGTGCATGTACCTTTAAGAAGCTATCCAAGGGATTGCTCAAGTGTATAAATACTGAGCGCATGCGAGCCTGACTGCCATTTTGTAATAAGCTGTTGAGATGTAAGCATGTATGTCTGTAAGGTCTGCCTGTTAATCAGTATTTATATGTTATGATGCTGCTATTCATCCTGTTGTGCTTTTTATGTATTAAAGCATCTAAATGAAATACCCCACATGCTTTTCTTCTATGTTAGAGAGGGATGAGTGACACTCTCCATTAATAATCATTCTTGTTATTTTTCCTCTTTGTTTTCTCATTTTTTGTGTTGCAAAATTGTCCATGTCTGGATGCCTTTGCTTGTATTTCTCTTCAAATATCTTTGGTGCTGCTCTTTTTGTATTGATTAGATGTTCTTTATGTTTTACTGTTGCATTCATCACACTTGGGTTATCCTGCCATGATTAGCCCTCAGTCGGCCTGAATACCAGAGGCTTAGTATTTTTGCGTCAGTTGCTGTCGCTCCAGGACTGATGTCAGTTCATCAGTGGTATAAAAACAGGCAGACAATGCCATTACATTAGTCTTTCTTGCTGAGGAGCCGAAACAGAAACAGTTCACATGAGTGCAGGTTGGCCCCTACCTGAGTTTTCATTTCTGAATTTGAAGTTGAAGTCTTCTAAAGCTAAGTACCCCATTGAGGATCCTTTTTTCTTGCTGTAACCGATGTCAGAAAAAGTTAACAATTGTCTCGCCTGTGGAAAGCAAATACCACACCAAGATTTTCATTTTTACTGCGTCACTTGTTTGGGTTCAGACCATGATGTCCCTCACTGTCGGTTTTGTGCTTTGTTCAACACCAGAACTATACGTCATTGGGCCCTTATCGTAGCTAAATACTTTTGCTCTGGATCTCCGTATTCCAAAATGGCTTCGGTAAGCCATCCGACTACTGATCTTCTCAATAAATGTAAGGATAAAGATGGAGACAAACTGGCCAGGTCCAAAACTGCCAATGACGCTTCCGTTAAGCTAGTCACCAGTTCACCGATACTCAGTGAGGTGCTTTCACAGCCCCTGATGCCCACTTCTATGGATTTGCAGGCCACTACCAAGACCCATTCGGAGACCGGTATGCCTCGAGACTCTTCTTTGACTATGGAACCTGTGGATGTCTCTACCTTGGATGGGTCCGGAGCCACTGTGCAGGCACCAGCTTCCAAGAAAGTTCTTCACACTACCAATATTCGACACAAACCGGTGACTTCTTTCATGTCTTCATTTCTTTCTAAAACTATTGAGTTTCTAAGACACAGGGTACGAAGAACTGATGACCTAAGCTCAAGCACCTGCTTCCATGCCTCAATCTCAAATGCTTAAAATGGTGGAAGACCTTATCCTGCTGATTAGGGGAAGTCAGCCTACCTGTGCTAAAAGAAAAAGAGACTTGTCCCCAGCAGCTTTATCCGACCAAGAGTTCAACGACTTTGAGGTTTCTGATTATGAAGACATGTCCTTATCTGCTTATGAGGATTCAGATGCAGAGGAATCCATTCCTTCTGCCTCTCCTCCAGAGGATTTTTTATTTGGTGAAACCTTACATACCTTGAGAGAGCATTTCCATTGGGAATACCAGGATTATCCTCAGTCCAAAAAGAGACTCAGAGAATTTTTAGATTTACCACAGCACAAACTCTTAGCTATTCCTCCTGTTCTGGATGTTGTGGATGATGTCTTTATGGAATCCAGTCTAACTCCTGATACTCTACCTCCTGCTCCCAGGAAACCTGACAGGTATTACAGAGTCCCTGACTCACACAAATTTATTTTAAAAAAACACGCACACTGTGCAGAAAATAAAGAATTACAGGAGCTTATGCATTCTGCAAGCCAAGTTTCTAAGCATACCCTGCAATGTGGGTTTGACGCCCTAGAAGCATCCTGCAGGGCAGCAGTCACAGGTTCTGTAATTAGAAGGCATGCTTGGCTTAAGGAACGGACCTTGCCAAACCATGTCAAATCAAAACTATTGGACGCACCACTGAACAAAGAAAATCTGTTTGGCACCAAAGCAGAGGAAGTTTTTAAAAAGATGGAAGAAAAAGCTAAGTCTATGCAGACAGTTAAAGACGTTTTGCAAGTCCAGCCTCCGAGATTCAGTAGGCATTGCCCCTCAAAACATTGGTCTTTGCCAGCCCCCTCAAGGCCTACTCAGACTAGACCTAGGAGAAGCAGACCCCCCCAGGCAGCAGTCCCAGGGAATATAGAGATCTAAGCACTGGAGTACCTCCACTTCTAAAACAGAGAGTGCTAAGCCACCCCCTTATGGAAAGAATTCACAATGACTTTTCCAATCCACCTCTTACCTCTGCCCACCTGCTTGTATCCCTAGGAGGAAAACTTGCCTCACATGCAAAATACTGGGTCTCCATCACCAGTGATCGATGGGTCCTCAACATAGTGTCCCAGGGGTGCAAATTTTATTTCCACACACTGCCAACCTCAAAAGGGATCCCAGATCTTCCTCGAAACCAGTGAGCAGAGGCACAAAACCAAGTTCATTCCCTGCTCTCCATGAGGGCAATTCAGCCTGTTCATGCAGACCAGATAGGCCAAGGTTTCTATTCAAGACCTTTCCTGGTACCCAGAAAAGAGGGCACCTGGCACCCAATCTTAGATCTATCTATTCTAAACACCTTCCTGGTGATACCAAAATTCAAAATGCTCACCCTCCAGCAGCTTCTTCCTATGCTGTCCAAAGATGCCTGGTTAGCCACCCTAGACCTAAAAGAGGCCTATCTGCACATCCTAATCAGAGACTCTTGCAGGAAATATCTACTTTTCAGGGCAGGATCTATGCATTATCAGTTCTCTGCACTTCCCTTTGGCTTATCCACTGCTCCCACAGTTTTCACAAAATGCCTGGCTCCAGCCACTGCTTTTAGCAGACAAAGAAATATTCAAATTTGCCCCTACTTGGATGACTGCCTGATTCAGGCAGACAGTCAGGAAAAGCTGTTGCAGCACCTGACTTTTGTAAAGGACCTACTGACTTCACTGGGATACACTATAAATGAAAAGAAATCCAAACTAGTCCCCAATCAGAAAACTGTATTCCTGGGAGCAAGCCTGGTCACAGCATCCCAGATGGCATTCCTTACTCCAGAAAAACAAGCCTACCTGACAGGCTACTTCTCTCAACTAGCCACCAGAACCCAGTTATCCGCAAGGAAAATCCTGCAAGCTCTAGGGTTCATGGCCTCCTGCATTCTACTAATTCCACATGCCAGGCTACATATGAGGAAACTTCAGTGGTAATTAAAGAGCTTTTGGTGTCAACATTCTCAGGACATGGAAACTATTATACCTATAATACCTCATCTAAGGAAAACGTTTCTTTGGTGGGAAGCAGCATGCAACCACAACAAGGGACTTCCCTTTTCACAACCCCACACCACCCAGACCCTAACCACAAATGCATCAGACTATGCCTGGGGTGCACACCTGGACAGCAGGTGCATTCAGGGCCACTGGAGCCCATATCAAATTAATCTGCACATCAACCAAAAAGAGATGCTAGCTGTTCATCAAGCTCTGACAGCTTTCAGACCCCTACTCACTCCGGGACCTCTACTAACCAAAACAGACAAACCCACAGTGATGTGGTACATCAACAAGCAGGGGGGGACAAACTCTTATCCACTCTGCAGGCTAGCCATGACCCTTGGGAACACATCCTCAGCCATACATATTCACCTGCTAGCACAATTCCTGCCAGGCAACCAAAACTCTCTGGCAGACAACTTAAGCAGAAATCTCCTAGACCCACATGAGTGGCAATTAAACCACAACACCTTCAGCCTCATAACCCAGAAATGGGGTACCCCGAAGGTGGACCTATTTGCCTCCCACAACAACCACCAGCTCAGCAAATTCTACACCAGGGAACCTCACAGCAAGGACTGAAAAGTGGATGCCCTAGCCTTCCAATGGATAAACCTTTCAATCTATGCATTTCACCCTGTACCTCTTCTTACAAGGGTAATACTCAAAATAAGGGAGGAAAGACCAAGGGCAATCCTGATTGCCCCAGACTGGCCACGCCAACATTGGTACCCACTACTGTGCAGTCTGTCACCGTGCATCCGTGGCACCTCCCCCAGATTCCAACTCTCCTGACTAGGCAGGAGGGAGAGTTCTTGCATCCAAAATTGCAGACCCTAAACCTGGCATCCTTGCTTATTCCATGACCTCTCCTCCAGTGGCTAGCCTGAGGAAGCAAGTCCTGAATGTTATACGTGAAGCCAGATGACCCAGCACTAGGAAATCCTATGCTGACAAGTGAAAAAGGTATTGTTTCTGGATCCAGTCTAAAGGAGCTGCATCAGCACAGCCCTCCTTACTTCTCATCCTGGATTACCTAACAGACCTATTTCACACAGGCCTATCCTTCTCTTCTATTAAAATCCATGCCTCTGCCTTCTCTGCTCATTACAGCATAGCACCACCTGTCTTTTCACACCCACTCATCAAGCAGTTCCTTAGATGGGCTAACAACTTAAAGCCCACCTAGAAGAGTCCCTACCCCTGCTTGGGACCTTAACTTTGTGTTGGAAAAGCTCACGCAACCCCCCTTTGAGCCTGCAGCTTCAGCAGAGTTAAAAATTCCTCTCTTGGAAAACAGCCTGGCTTCTGGCCATCACTTCAGCTGGAAGAATGTCTGAGCTACAAGCACTCATGGCTGTGGAACCCTTCATCATTTTTCATGCTAACAAGGTATCCCTCAAGACTAACCCTACTTTCGTGCCTAAAGTGGTGTCCAGTGTGGCTCTCAACCACTCTATTAATTTGCCCACTTTTTTCCCTAAACCTCAAAATAAGGGGGAAAGGATCCTGCAATCTTTAGATGTGCACAGACAACTCAGATTCTACCTGGATAGGACTAAGCCCTTTAGGAAATCTGACCAGTTACTAGTCAGCTTTGCACCAGGGGCAAAGGGCAAGGCCATATCAAAACAAACCATTTCCAAATGGATAGCACACTGTTTTCTTTTCTGTTACAAACACCATGGGAAACCACCCCCCACAGGGGGTCATAACGCATTCCACTAGGGAAACTTCTACCTCTGCAGCCTTTCTCAGAGGGGTCCCTACCAAGGACATCCTGGAAGCTGCAACATGGAGTTCTGTTCATACCTTCCCCAAACATTACCACCTGCCTATCTTTTCCAAATCCAGGGTGGGCTTTGCTACAGCAGTCCTGCAGGGCATACTAGCCAGCCCCAACTCTTCTTGACTGCCTTCACCTATTCTTCAGCTTTGGGAATCAACCCAAGTGTGATGACTGCAACAGTGAAACACGAAGAACATAGTACAGTTGTGTACACTTACCATACATGTAGATTTTTGAGTGTATTCACTGTTGCAGTCCTGGAAGCTGTGACATGGAGTTCTGTTCATACCTTCCCCAAGCATTACCACCTGCCCATCTTTCCCAAATCCAGGGCAGGATTTGCAACTGCAGTGCTGCAGGGCATACTAGCCAGTCCCAACTCTTCTTGACTGCCTCCACCCATTCTTCAGCTTTGGGAATCAAACCAAGTGTGATGACTGCAACAGTGAAACATGAAGAACATAGTACAGTTGTGTACACTTACCATAAATGTAGATTTTCGAGTGTATTCACTATTGCAGTCCTGGTTTCCCACCCTCCATCCCCCTTGTCTCTCTCTCTCTCTCTCTCTCTCTCTCTCTCTTTCTCACTCTTTACAGGGCTATTTGCTATTTACTTTCTACTGGTGGTGTTATTCCAGGTTTATCTTTATAACCACGAATCACAATCAGGCGACATCAAAATGTTTGAAATACCATTTTCCAGATAGCAGATGTTCGACTTCAGTAAGTGCAAATTTGTTAAGGACGAATGAACTAATACATTTGCACATTAAACAGTCATGCAAATGCAATACGACTTTAAGCTGTGTTGCATACGTAATACCGTCATTCCTGCGTCCTGTAAATCCCTTCCTGGCCCAAGCAGAGTTTGCACGTGATTTGCACGGTTAAAGTTGCATTCTGTTGCTGTGGATATATAATGTCAGCAGACGATCTAAGGACTATTTTTTATTTATTTAACATTTGTTGACCGGGAAAGTCCGACTAGGTTCCACAGATCCTGTTTTCAGCGGAGGCCCGGGGAGAAATTCTCCAGAAGCATGTCTTACTATGGAGGCAAAACAATCTGTAGTGTATGTTAATATGTGATTGAAAAGAGTTGGAGTAAAGCAGGACTATTGTGTAAAAGTAATGTAAACTTTCATTGCTACGGTGAGCAATATAACTGCCGGATTAATGTAGTGATATTGAATTGTTATTCCTGATAGACATATAGTGATAAGCTAACTGTTCTCTCAGCATAAGAAGTGGTATAGGCTGTATAAAATGTTTACATAGCATAGTTTGTATAAACTGTAGAAATGTTTTGGCATAACATGTTGTGTAAAGTGTTGCATATGTTCAGTTAATAAGGTGCAAGACATGTTGTAGTGAATATGTACTGCATGTGTTACAGGCAGGGGAAGGAACTTCACAGGACTATGCACCCGGAAATGTGAATTCAGTATACAGCACAAGTAGGACAGAAGGGACAGGAATTATTGCTAGTTGATGGTTATCAGTATTACCAAGAAAAGGCTGTCCAGGTCAAGCAGTATTAGTGTTGTACAAGGAAGAACAAACAAAAGTGCAAAGGTAGATGTGTCACTGAAAGTGATGCACATGGCTATAGGCTGATTAAGAGCATGCCACATTAGCGTGCTCCAGATGTAGTGCAAGGGGAGGTAATGAGGGTAAAAGAACGGTTGAAACGTCATGCTGAGCAATCTGTGGAGGACCCATGCAAAATAATTGCAGAAGTCCTAGCTGGTACAAGTGCAGTTGTGAATGAGTTACCAAATACTAGTGCCCTAAAGCAGACCATTGGTAGACGGAGATACAGAAAAAAATTGGATAAGTACAATGGCTTTCATAATTTCAGGGAACTGAGTGCTGACATGCTACCCTTAAAGAATGGTTCGTTCACTATCAAACATAGTGTTGATAATGAAGGTGATACCAATGTTGTTGTTATAACCGAGGGATAATCTGAATATGCTTTGTGAATCTGAATACCTAATGGCAGATGGGACCTTCCCTATTAGTACTACTGAATGTAAACAAGTTTACACATTACATTGTGCACTGGCTGGTGGAGTTAACAGAAAGGTGGTACCTGTTGTTTATGGGATAATGCCCAGAAAAAGTGAAAGGTGTTACGATGCTTTTTGGAGCATAGTGTTGAATTTGTGTACTGAAAATGAAATTAGACTACTTCCCAATATGGGCTGCAGTGAATTCTATTCAGAGACATCTCCCTAATACATTAACCAAAGGTTGCTGGTTCCACTTTTGCCAAATTGTTTGGAGAAATATACAACACTTACATTTGGCAGGACACGTTGGAGGCAGTATATCCTTTGCAATGCTGTGTAAGGAGATACCTGCATTAGTGTTTGTTGACCAAGGTGACATATGTACTACTTTCCATGAAATAGAAGCTGACATGCCAGAGGAGGGTAAACATTTGTGTACCTTCTTTAAGGAAACATATATCTATGGCAGGCCACAGCAATATGGTATGAGAAAAGTAGAAGTGAAAGAGTGCCTCCTTTATTTGATAGTACATTTTGGAATCAGTATGATACATGTGGTATGGGCTACCCTCATAGCCAGAATGCTGTTAAGGGTTGGCACAGGTGGCTACATAGTTTGTTTGGTAAGAAAACCCTTTATATGCTTGACATATTACAGGCTGTGCAACTTGAGCAGAATCATGTAGATGATGTAAGACGTAGGCTACTGCTGTGTTTGCCTTCATCACCAAACGTAGGAGACTCTTGGACAAGGAAGCAGCCTTTTCACGTTTACTGGAGAAACGTTCTGAATTCACTGCTAGAGGATTTGTTAAATTAGTGGTGAAATACTGCTCCTTCTCCTGAATTTAGTTATCATTGTACTAGTTAAGTGTGGAGCACATGACTTTCTGGGGAATACATTGTACTGAACACTATTCAGGAAGCTGTACATTGCTTACAGTGAATGAGGGACTTTATTGTGGCACATTCATAGAAGCCGCGGTGGTGCAGCAGTAGCGTTGTCGCCTCACAGCAAGAGGTTCTCCCTTTCAATTCTCGGCTGGAGCACCTTCTGTGTTGAGTCTGCATATCCTCCCCGCGGTCGAGTGGCATTCAAAAGACATGCGTAAATGGGCGTGCCTTCATTAAAGGCTGGGCATCGAGCTGGCACCTCGGTATCATAAAAATCTACTACCAATCATTAACGGATTAGAGTTCCACTGTGGTGACCCCTAACCAGGAAAAGCTGAAAGAAGAACAACATTGTGGCACGTTCATGGCAGAAATAATTTCCGACGTTTGCTGGTATGTGTATGGCTTGACACTGAACATGGTGATAAGCTGGTGGTGTTTACATGTTTGAAAAAGGGCAAAAAAAAAAATTCAACCATTTCATTTTCGATATTTTTTTGAAATTCGTGGGTTTTTTTTGCATATATGAGTCACTGTTATGAATTCTCACAGTTGTGCAATTCGCGGTTATAAAGGTAAACCGTTATTCCACCATTACCTAGCTCCCTATTTGGGGGCTCCTGACATTTGGGGCAAGAAAAACTGATGTAATGGCATCGGCTGCCTGTTTTTATACCACTGACGACTTGATGTTAGTCCTGGAGTGACAGCAACTGACACAGAAATACTGAGCCTCTGGTATTCAGGCCGACTGAGGGCTACCCCTGGCAGGATAACCCAAGTGTGATGACTGCAACAGTGAATACACTTGAACATCTACATTTATGGTAAGTGTACACAACTGTACTTTTTGCTTTCTCCTTTGCACAAATATAACATCATATTTAATTTTCTCTTCCCATGTCTATATTTCTTCTTCAGATGTCTCCTGCTCCTCCTGTTTCTCCTTACTTTGGAGACTCGTTATTCTATCATGATGTGATATAACCTATGTAAGACTTTCTACACTAAATCCTTCCATTCGCAAGTATTCTGTAACTTCAGCTTCTATTTTTTAACTTCTACTTTACTAATCTTCTATTCTACATTCCCTCTTTGGGATCTTATTTTTTTATTGTGAAATTTTCTATATCTGGATGCCTTTGCCTATATTTCTCTTTGAACATCTTTGGGGCTGCCTTTTTTGTGTTCATTAATTTGACTTTCTCCTTTGCACCATATTAGATATCTCTCTTTCTTTCCCATGTGCATATTTCTTTTTTATACCTTACAAAAGTCTATGGATATTATTCTTTATATTTTCCCACTTCCTCAGTCACTTCTTTTTCCATATGGCCCAAGGTTTCTTGGTCTATACAGTGTTTTGCATGGATCTGTTGTATTAATGAACACAAATTTGCATTTGAAGCTTCTAACAGATGGAATTATTTTTCTTTCCTCTAATTTCTCTCTTAATCTTTTTTGTACATCTTCTGTATGGAAATTCTGGACTTCTAGCATAATAGTAACAATACATAATTTCTTTCTTATCCTCAGTAGTCCACTCTGTTGTCTTCATGGCTCTTTTTTGGCCTGTCAGTTTTTGTGATTTTTGTGGCCTGCTACTTCCTTCTACAACAGGGGGCCTATCCTCCCCCTAGGCCTGGCCTAGCTCCATTGTAGGAATGTTTCTGTGTATTGAGGATTGTGGACTGCTACTTCCTTCTACAACAGGGGGCCTATCCTCCCCCTAGGCCTGGCCTAGCTCCATTGTAGGAATGTTTCTGTGTATTGAGGATTGTGGACTGCTACTTCCTTCTACAACAGGGGGGCATCCTCCCCCTGGGCCTGGCCTAGATCCATTGTAGGAATGTTTCTGTGTCTTGAGGATTCTACACTATCATTTTTTTCCAGTCCTGGCATCAGTTCCTCTACCAGAATTGGGCACTTTTTTATCCTGGTTCTTGTGCTCTGAGCTATCTTTTTTATTTTTTAACCTGCTTCTGTCCATGATATATGCTACGCAAAATACAGCCTATATATCAGTGTCATCTTAGTGAGATTTTGTAAAAAATAGGGTCCACCTTGTGAAGTTGCTCATCAAGACTTGAGGATGAAGTCATTTCCAGCAATACTACTCTCCTTTGCTTGCTGATTTATCATCTCTCCATTTGGGAGAGATGTTCCCCAGCTGGGAGTTTTTTTCTTAATGATCCTTGAGTGGGGTATTGTGTCAAAAGCCTTGGCTAAATCAAGTTAGGTGGTATATACTGCTTTGTCCTCATCCAGGGATTTGGTGACATTCTCAAAGAAGTCCACCAAGTAAGCAAGATCTACCCTTGACGAACCCAAACTGGGTTGGGTCAAGAGCTTGAAGGCTGGCTGTGTCCTTGTTAATAAGGTCCATAATGATTCTTTCCATGGCCTTGCAGATAAGGCTGATTAGGCTTATGGGTCAATAGTTTGCTTAGTTGTTTGCTGGACCCCCTTTGTGCAGGGGGACCACTGTTGCTGTTCCTCACTCTGCCTGAACAAAGAGAGTGCCAAGTGGTTCCACTAGGTCTTGTTTTAGATTATTTAGTAATCAACCTGGGATGTTGTTGGTCCCATAGAGATCATATTTTTGGCCTTGGAGAGCCCTTGCATGACCTGTTTTTTGGGGATACTCGGAAGAGGGCTGGTGTTAGGAATGCTTCATGGTATGGCTGGTGGGGACAGGGGGTGAACTCATTGCAAAATCTGTCAGCCTGCAGTTTAGCAATTTCCTTATGTTCAGTGTGAGTGCTACTGTTCCACTATAAGTTCAGTACACAGCTGGGCATTCTCTTTTAGGTTTTGCATGTAGCTAAAGAAAACCTTATGGTTGTCTTTAATTAGGGATGCTAATTTAGCCTTGTAACTAGCCTTAACAGACTTTACAAGGTATCTGATTTGCTTGTTCAAGCTGTGGAGGATATTCTTCCCCTGTTGAGTAAGTTCCCTCCTGTTCTTAGATATCAATTTCTTTCTTTTGTTATATAACTTATTTACACTGACAATCCACCAGTGTGGATTGTTTTTCTTTTTTTTTTTTTTGGGGAGGACGTGTTTAGTCCTGTCAGGTACAGCTGAGTGAATACATTCACTTAAGTGGCTATATAGAGCATTTGTGTACTCTTCTGCATAGGAGTCATTGTTGGCTGTGTTAGCAGGGGCTTTGAAATTTTTTATACCATCACTTAGTAGGCATAGTTTGCTTTGGAGAAGTTTTTCATTTTTTTGCTCCTGTGGGGCATGTCATTTCTGATCTATACTTCAAATGAGACTGATTTATGGTCAGACCTTACGAGGTAGGGCAACACACAAAGAGTACTGCAGTGACCCCCCCCCCCCCATGTTGGTGAGCACTAAGTCTAGGACATTTCAGTCCCTTGTTAGGGTGCAGACCAACTGTTCCAGGGCATTTGAATGAACAAAATCCAAGAACCTCAGACCAGTTGTGTTTGTGCTCATGTAAGCTGCCCATTCGATGGAAGGAGTGTTGAAATATTCCATGACCAAGGTGTTTGGCTGTATACTGAGTGACTCTAGCAAGTTCAAGTAGGTGGTATGCTTCTCCTGGTTCATCTTGGGGGACCTGTAGCTAGTGACGATGTGGTAGGGCATTTTGCCTATAGTTATTTAGACCTGGAGTAGCTCAAGAGAGTCGTACTGTTTTACA
>NC_056726.1:1538989652-1539049652 GCF_019279795.1 Protopterus annectens
CCTGAATCTGACTGACATCTTTGAATCAGTCTCCAGAGCTGTGGACGAGAGTAAGGTGGTGCACACAGCCTATCTAGACCTCACCAAGGCCTTTGACACCATCCCCCACTCTGGAATCATAGATAAACGTACTAAGCTGGGCATAAATCCCTATGTCACTCGATGGGTTGCCAACTGGCTTACTGACAGAATCCATACTGTAAAAGCAGCCGACTCCAAATCCAGCTCCAGACAAGTGACAAGTGGAGTACCTCAGGGTTCAGTCCTGGGACCACTCTCATTTGGCATCTACTTCTCTGAAGTACAGGCCAACACTAAGGGACTCTGGCTAACAAAGTTTGCTGATGACTGCAAACTGGGAGCCATTATTGAATCCCCAAATGATGTGGATATTCTGCAAAAAGACCTTACAGAAACAGATGCCTGGTGCCAGAGCCATGGGCTCAAGCTTAATGCCAAGAAATGTATAGTTATCCCCTTTGGAAAAAAACATGTACCCATGAATTAGCACATAGGTAGCAGGATGCTAAACATCGAAATTGTGATGAGGGACTTAGGGACACAGCTGGACAGTGGTCTCACTTTCGATAACCACATCGCCACAACAGTCAAGAAATCCTTCTATGTGGCACACCTCATCACTAAGGGCTTTTCTTCCAGAAAAAAGGAGGTCATTGTCCCACTGTACTCATCCCTCATTAGACCCATTATAGAGTATAATGCCCCACTTGGTATGTACCTCACAAAACATCTGCAACAGCTGGAAAGGCCACAGAAATACCTCACTAAAAGAATCACAGGCCTAAAGCAGATGCCATATGCTGACCATCTAAAAAAACTCCAGCTGTACTCTGTGGCATATTGTCTACTCAGAGGGGATCTCTGCTTAACATACAAGGCCTTGTCAAACCCTGAGCTGTTGGACATGCTTCAGTTAAAGAAATCCCAATCCCTCAGAGCCACACGCTCCAGGGATCTAAACCTTGTCATCAAAATGAACAAAACATGCTGGAGGGAGGTTCCTGACCCAGAGACTCCCCGTACTCTGGAATAGACTGCCCATACATGTCAAGCAGAGCGTCTCATTGGCCCTCTTCAAAAGGAACCTTGATGATTGGATGGCAGATAGGAAATTCACCCCGGGGATCTTGTCAGTCGCCCTGCTAGACAGGGGCCCAGAGAAGTAAATATTGTGAGAAGAAATATCCAGGGAATTGTTATGGCTAGGCTTGCCGATAGCCTAGTACCAACCTATGAACCTATGAACCTAAGTTTTTTTTAAAGACTACTTAAAGATTCAGGGCACAGGTTACAAGTGCATGTTCTTAAGAGACATACTCTAGCATAATCCCACATAGAATTTTCCATATTCTAAGTAACCTTTTCTTATCCATCTTCTTTCATTCACCTGCTATATAGTTCAATAATGCTTTATTCCTAAGATGTAAATATTCAGTTACATTTAGAACAATGAGCATTTTTTCTTTCTTTCTTTCTTTCTTTCTTTCTTTCTTTCTTTCTTTCTTTCTTTCTCTGGGCTTGAAACAGCATTGCTGCTGTGTACTATGATCTCCTGATCTCTGATTCAGTAACACACTGGGAATCCTGAACTTTGTATCTATGGAAGGACAAGAAAATCCATTATCATGCATTTTAATTAGCACATCCAATATAACACTTACAAGGAAGAAGTGGATTATATTTAGTTTATACCACCTCCAAAAACTTTAAGTATGCAGAAAACTACCGATATTATTATTTAATGGAAACGAATTGATTTTAAACTACCTGTACTGCTAGATCTACTTGTATTATCAGAAGTAACTCCACGAGGTGAGCACATTATCACAAATGCCAGCTACCACTCTCAAGCCTGTTTTTCCTTCCATCTCTCACACCTCGGCCCCCTAATTAACTGTCTTAATAAAGCCCCCTGATTTTCACTATATTGCTAGCTCTTGCCCCCTGTACAGAGCTCCCTATTTTAAAATACCTTTCCCATTAGACTTTCCTTGTGTCTTTAACTCTGTATGGACATCTTCTGCAAATTACCTGATTGTTTCTCATGCTATCTCCAGTTCCTGGTGTAGCCCAGCTCCATTCACTCTCGCTACACTCGGGATCACTTTGCTCCTCTCCCAACCCCATTACCACTCACCCCCATATAATTTCCTTTATAGTTATCCACCTCTTAACCCCTCCTCCCTAACCTTGCTTCTTCCTTTTTCCAGGATACAACTCACTCCCAAACACTCCCACTCTAGCCTTTCATCTGAACTACACTATTGTTGTATCTCTACCATTAACTACCGTTCTCCCAACCATCCCTCTAATCCCCCCATAAACATTATCCTCCACCACCCTCTTATCTCTCTGTCCCTTGGACCTCCCATCATGCCTTTTAAACCTCAGACCAGTCTCTTTCTGCCACTCTTAGTCCTTCTTTACACTCTCACCTCCTATCATTCACATCTAACTCCTCTACATTTCCACCCAACTAAAACAAACATTAACTCTTCCATAAAGCCCCAGCAACACTTCCCCATATGCTCATCCATCCTTCCTCTTAACACTCCCCTCCCAAAAATCTTATCTTCTTTCCTTTCTACCTCATTAACTGAAAAACTAAAGCACCTGCTAATCAAACAATTTCTCATCCATAGATCTCTACTTCTGTCAGGTGATATTCATCCTAACCCTGTTCACTTCAGCACTACCCCTAACATACATACTGGCCCCACAAATCCCCCCAATCACACTCCTTTAAATAAACAGGTATCCTCTACTCTCTGAATCGTAGAAGTGTTCTTAACAAAGTAAGCAAATTTCATGCCTGGATGGCAAACTACACCCTTGATATAATTACCATAACTGAAACATGGTTGAAACCACACAACCAAGTCAGTGAGATCCTCCTACCTGGCTATAACATCCTTAGATTGGATAGACAAAAGAAAACGGGTGGAGGAGTGGCCATTGCCTATTCTGACCATCTCAGTCCCATAAGTCCCAACAATCCTGCTCCCTCCTTTTCTCCAGCTGAACTCCTACTGGGCGACTTTAAACTCAACAGCTACACTACTATTACTGATGTTGCTAACTATATGCCCCTGGAAATAACAGTACCATTCTGGAAAACATCCTCTCCCACCCCTCTCAAACCATCCAAAATGAAGCCATTCTCCTTGGGGATGTAAATATTGACTGGCTCTCCCTTCAAGCAGCCAACTCAAAATCTTTCATTAACTTGCATGGCTTTGTACAACTAATCTCTACTCCCACTCATGCCAACAAATCCCATCCCCCTACCTCCCTCCTAGATTGGATCTTAGTCTCCCACCCCCCTAAAATACCATAATCCTGAGACCCTACCTAATGGTCTCAGTGATCACTCCCCTGTAAGAGTCATCAGAAAAACTTCTCAGCTCCCCAGGCCCCACAAGTACCTAACCTCTCATAAACTTTCCACCTTCTGCCCAGACACCTTCAAATACCATCTCTCCAGAGTTAACTGGTCACATCTAACCACCCTTCCCCTTGATGAAGCAGTCCATTCCTTCAACTCTACCTTGCTCAACATCCTAAACTCTCTAGCTCCTCTCTGCACAGTCAGAATCAAATCTAAAATATCTCTTTGGCTGTCTAATCCTACTTGTACCCTAATGAAAAACAGAGACAGGATGTGAAAACTATGGATAAAAACAAATCCCCCCATTCATTTACAAAACTATAAAGAACTCAGAAACCTGGTCAAAAAACATATCCACAAAAACAAAAAGGGCTTCTATGCCAACTCCCTACCTAAAGGTCTGACCCCCAAAAATTCTGGAACTCAATTATTCACATTTTGCACCCTGGAACCCCCCCCCCAACCCCTGCCCAAACAACACACCAGAAGAAACTGCTGGCATTTTCAACACCCACTTTATTGAATCTATAACTAAGATTATTAACTCTTTCCCCTCTACAAACAATGCTAACAACTTCTCTAATTCTACTTCTCCACCAAATTCCCCTAACTCTTTTACTCTCAATATAGTACCTACAAACTATATAAAAGCTTTACTCTCAAAACGTAAACCATGTTTTCCTTCAGTTGACAATATACCTCCCCCCACTTCTTGCAGATAGCTGCTGACCCCTTTGCTTTCCCTGTAACTATATTAATCAATCACTCCATCTCCGAATCTTATGTCCCCTCCTTATGGAAAAAATTCTACACCCTTCCTATACATAAAGTAGGTAGCTCCACTAACATCTGTAATTTTAGGCCAATTGCAATCTTGTCACCTCTCTCTCAAAGATTTTAGAAAAATATATCCACAAAGAAATCATGCAGTACCTACTTCGGGAAAACCTACTCACACCCACACAACATGGTTTTCACCCCACACATAGCACCTAATCTGCACTCATATCCTTTATTAATACCACATCTCTTGCTCGTGATAACAACAACATTTTCTCTTGCCTATAGGCCTTTGATACAGTCTCCCATCCTCTTCTTCTGGGCAAACTATCAAACATTAAATTCTCTTCTTTAGCTATCTTCTGGTTTTTAAGCTACCTCTCTATCAGTTGGATCTTTCACCTCCACCTAAGCTGCCACCAATTAATCAATCTATGTACTTGGGTGGGAATAGAACCCACAGTCTGCTGATCTTCCCGCACCAACATTGAGCTTGCTACCATTGTACCACTGACACTAAGTGGATAAAATGCTGGATATTAAAGCTGGACGTCTTTGCTCAATTTCTATTTTCTACTGTCTCACAGCGTATTTGAACTGAACAAATCACTTAATTTCCTCATGCTCTTAATTTTCTCCTTTAAGAAGAACTTCAGTTTTTGAGTGGGACTACATGGTAAAAAAAATATCAAGCACTTGTTGCAGGGAATAATGTGAGGAATGAAGACGCAGTGGCTGGGATTTGGAAAGTTTACCTGCACTCATGTAAACATCTGCAGCCGAAAGGGCAGTTTACATGAGCATGGGAATGCAATTCAGAGACATGATTAGCTGCAATGTGGAAATACCTCATTATCAGCTGATCTGCATGTCTTGACTCATGTGGTGTTAACCACTAGTGCTAATAAGAATTTTGCTGTGGTAATTACCACTAGGGGGTCATGCATCTTGTTTGCAAAGGCACCCCCCCATTCACTCTGCCACGCATATGCCCACATTGAAACACACACACACACACACACACACACACACACACACACACACACACACACACACACACACACACACACACACACACACACACATACATGCACACATGCAAACATACACTAAGAGACAGTCCCACACTGGCTTCACGTATAACGTCCACACAGACACAGATACTCTCATACGATCACATTCATGGATATACCCACCTATTTCAATCATCCCCTAACTAAACCCCTCTTCTGCAACCACCAAAGCTGACAGACACACACACACACACACACACACACACACACAAACACACTAATGCACCCCTCTATCACTACCTTTCCACAAACAACTAATTTTATCTTTTGCTCTGTTTCCCCAGCTGACAACAATGGGGGAGCACAGCATTTTGGCCATGTTCGGTAACATATAGATGTAACTATCCTAAGTGGAGGCATTTCTGAGGAAGTAAACATGGCCAATTTATGCAGAACGCTTCCTCGGAATGCCTCATTAACATTTAACAAAGCCATAAAGACAGTCCACTGCAATGATGTTACCAACCATGTAAAATCTTTGTTGTGGTCCCATTTCTGAGTCAGAAAGAGCTGCTATCAGTAGTTTTCTGTCTATGTTAGGGCTTTACTGCTGGGCATAGGCTTTTCTGAATCCCAGCCTCTGTATAGTGTATATACAATGTAGGACATCTCTTATACATTGTCACAATCATCATTATGTTATTATGACAAATAATTTAATAAGGTCTCGTGGAGAAAGGATTCAATAGTAATTGCAAGAGGAAGAGGGAGGGATGGTAACATTATTTTAAATTCACTTTCAGCAGCCAGATAAAACAAGCAGTGAGGCAGTTATACAAACACCTGTCATTAAGCAGACTGAGTTTAAATTTTCTCAGGCACCTAATTGTTTAAGCAACATTTTCTCACTACATGAAGTTCAAAAAATTGAAGGATTAATTTATTGCTAGGTAGCTGCAGCTCATTTCAGATTTCCTGTCGTCTTTAGAAGCACAAGTGAACAGGCTGAGAGATTTGAAAGGAGTTATTTTTCATTAATGTTAGATGCCTTTGAATAATAAATAGTTTTTTACTAACTCTCATGGGCAGGAAAGAATGTTGAGCTCATGAAAAAGGCATAACAAACAGTTGATGTGCTGCTCCTGTAAGAATGAGGCGTTATCTGTATTTTGCTATAATGGGGAATTGTATCTCAGTTCTACAATGATAAGAAATTCACTGCTGTTACCATACTAGCAGAATGGACAGATTGTAGCACTGATTTTAGTATGCAAGATACATTCCATTCCATTCCATTGTACAACTAAACCAGCACAATACTCCTTTATATAGAGAAAATATAATCTCTAATGTATTGCTTTGCTATATAAAGCTGAAAAAACTCTGCATAAGTATTTTACTTGGTTATTCCCCCAAGAATGGCATTTCTTATGAGTCCTTTTAGTAAATGCACGGTTGTTAATAATTAAATATGATTTTGCAGAAAAAAAATTTAAAGTGAGACTGAAAATAACTGTCTGTGCCTTTTAACCTAAGCACAATCTGAACAAGTTCTACAAAATCTGTATTTTGTGACATTTGAGGTCTTACCCTGAAAGGCAGCACCTACGTGTCTGACAGAAATGTTGGATTTTATAATTAAATAATCAGTCGTCCTTAAGAATGTGTTGGGATATTGAGGATTGCTCAGTAAATTAAAGAAACAACCAAAGAATGAATGAATGAATACATACATTGAACCCACACGTGGTAAAATTCTCCGTTTTGATTTCTTTGCTCTCCATTTGAAAATTAAATTCATTTTTATCATCTAGTTAGTTATTTTCATCTCGGGCATGCTGATCTGCAAACACTAACATTATTTATTTATTTATTTCATTTTACATTTATTTACCGGGAAAGTCCGACTGGAACAATGTCCATTTACAGCGGAGGCCCAGGGAGAAAAGCTTTATAACATAACAGAACAAATACAACAAATGACAAAAAAAAAATTATATACAGTCAGAGCTCCATGTCTTTATATGATAACACATAATCCACGAACGACAGAAAATTTCTATACAGTGGCATATATACAATCAAGGAGATTTTTCATACCTTAGTTTGATTTGAGCAAGCTTGGTATATAGATAGCAAAACTTTGAAATTCCCTATTGGTAGTACAAAGCATAAAAATGAAGGAATGGAATCTGGAAAATAATGCTATTTGGGAGCTATGTCATAGCGTGAGAAATAGTTTGTAGGATAATAGTTCCTGATAGGGAGTATTTGAGTAGTACAGAACAGCTGAGGTGAGCAGTGAGGAGATGAGGTGCGGCAAGTTAGGAGGAGAGCAGAAAAGATTTTATGTGATACTGGGACAGAGCCATGATTGGCTTGGAAACATTGGAAGCATGACAATCATTTAAAATTTTGAGACCCACATTACAAAGTCCTAAAATATGAAGATCGAAAGGCTGAAAATCTGGGCGTACATAAACTAAATCTGTGGTTGCAGAGAAGAGAAATGTTCCATATTTGCTCTTTTCCTATATTTTTCATTTTTTTTTTTCAGTCTTACGGTACCTCACATTGTGAAACTTGATATTTCAGCAGGGAGCTTACTCATATAGACTTACACTATGATAACCGGAAAAAGCCCAGAAGGCCTTACTGCCACTTTTCAGGGATGATCCAGAAACTTGGCTGTCTTAATGGACTTGCTCAGTCAAAGTACATATAGATATAGGTTATTGGACTCAGAGTTATGGCAATTAGATGTAGATTTGTTTGCAGTACAATAACCTAACAGACTAAACAATGTTACACAATATAAGAGCTGATATGGATTCTAAAATGGAAACAGACATTGATTCTTCATTCATACATGCATAATCGTTATAAATTTAGTACCAACCATGGAGAAAAAATCTAGTACAGAATCACTTCAATCAGAAGGTACTGGCAACACTACAAAAACAAAAAGCAAAAAACAAAAAAAAAACTTGTAACATGAAAATTAATTAAATAAATAAAAAGCAAACACTAGTAAAGTTTCACAGACCTATAGTACGGTGTCAATAGCTAAGCCAGTAGCACACTCACTAGTGATGCTGGAAGATCAGAATGCTGGTGGTTCTATTTCTACCCAAGCTGCTTAGATTATTTTTTTGATACTCAAACTGCAGTGCAGGATAATGGATGACCCCCCCTCAGTCTGCTGTTCTTCATAAGAAAGAAAAAAACAAGGCCCCATCTGCCTTAGCTGGTGGTGGCTCAGTAGCTCTAAGAGATCCCATACCACTTATTGAACAAAAAAAAAGATAAGGGCTTGCTTTATTTACATCTTTCATTATTTACACCTCTTTACATTATTTACACATTAATATTCATAAAATGTACTTTGACATTTATTTCCATGTTTTTAGGTTCATAGCAATGTACTAGGCTAGCTGCCCTTGTGAGCCATTTTAAGCATTGTCAGTTTCACTTTTTGTGCTAAAAATAACCAGTCCCATTTGGTTATAAACTGACATTACCCATCCCATGGTTGATGACTGTATATTACCCCTAATGAAAACAACTAGGATCATACCATAGATAATTTGATGGGATCAATGCATGGGATAAAGCATTTAGGAGTTGCAGCTGTTTATTAGCAGTAAAAGGGGACGTTTTGGGGTAAATCTTCTCTTTCTCATCCACAGAGTTAAGTTGCACTTGAAAATGGCCAGGGATGAACTTTGCTTTTTATGGATGGGGGGGTCTGTTCCATAGCAACAGTATCCTTTGCAAGATATACCTGTCCCTCCAAACCATTCTGCTGATGTTGCAGAACAGGTTTAGATCTCTCCGAATATTTCTGAGTAGTAAAATTTTCAGCAATGGGTCAGAGGATGGCTCGTACGCCCGATACAGGTATCTTCTTAGCAGTCTGTAGGATATTGAGTATAGTGAAAGGACTTTGAGTCAGTCCATGTAGGATATGATGTTTAGGCCTTGCATCATTTTATCTCTGTGGGTGATCCAGTTGTTGCAAAAACCTTAATATATAATGAATACAGAAAAGAAAATAATTATTTCTATTTTCATCATTTCATGTAAAATATTATATTTCTAAGTCAACATCAACTATTTGTTTTTTTTATTTCTTTATCCTCCATCATTTCTTCCATGACCATCTTTTTATTTCATTTATTTAGCTTATTTTCATAATGTCTGTTTTTATTATACATATTATCCCATCTTCTTTTCCATAATCTCCCACTTACTAAAACTAGCATTCTGTTCCAATTCTCAATTCCACATTTTTATCACATTTTCTACATGACTTCATATCCGTTATATTTTTTATGTCCTTCTGTTTTATAGTCTCTTTTAAAACTAATTATTTTTACATTCTAAAAACAATACTTTGTTGTTTGTTCTGCATTACCGTCAGCACATTTTATTTTTCTTTTTTGCAGCACCTTATATTTCATGCTACTTTTAACTGGTAACCTATTCATCAAAATTCTCTATGAAACATCTCAAGCTTCATAAAAATTCTTAAACCTTTTCATTCTATTTGTTATTGCATTTTTTATTTCTTATTTTAATTCCATCCAAGGATATAACAAATATTATACAATGGTAGTGCATTAACATTCAAAAAATTGCACATCGATTGGTCAGCAAAACCAGCATGCCCAATGTAAATTGAGCATAAACACATAGAAAAAAGTCCGGTCACCCAGACTTTCTTCTACTAATATATGCTAAGGCTGTGCAGTTTTCTTGAGCTAAGAGGTCGAGAGGTACATACAGACTGCAGAGAAAATACAAGGAAAATCAGGTACATTACACAAAACTAAAGAAATGTACACAATTTTCCTTGTATTTTTGCCCTGTCTCTCTTGTACTTCTAAATTGTCTGGATTTCACAGCCCCCCCCCCCCCCAAAAAAAATAAATTAAAATAAAAAAATGAAGAAGCTGAAGAAGAAAACATGGAGGTCTTCCTTTCTCCATTGCTTGCTTTCCAAAGCACTGATGTACTGCATAAGTATGGGGAATGCAAGTCCCATATGCATGTGCAATACATCAACAAAGCAACAGAACACGGCAACAGTGGGGAAGAACACCACAGGGCCATTATACAATGACATTATTTAAGAAAAGTAAGTCATTTTTTTTTCTAAAATAACATCATCGTATAATAGCAATAACCATCTCCTGGGAGTGGTATATTGAAAGTTTAACCAAGGCTACCTTTGTTTAATCACAAGGGCAACATCAGCCATGGCTAAAGCTTCAATATACCACACCCACTTGTCAGTTATTGCTATAATATTTCTCCATAATATTGCTATACCATGATTTTTGTTTTAATCAATCTTATTAATTTTCCCTTTCCATAATTTTATTTTCTTACCTTATTCTTTTCTTTCTATCTTTTCTTAACACTTCTTTCCCTCTCTTATATTTCCATATTTCTTAATACCTTGCATGTAACGTCTTCCCCCATAATTTATAGCTATCTTTCACCTTCTGGACTGGATTCTGTAAAGTTCGCAGAACATATTTACAGAGAGTGCAATATGCTGAAGGAAGATTACAGTGCACCTGCTGTGGATGTGATCTCAGAACACATGCTGAAGGCAGCACGACTACTTAAGTAATCAGCATAGGATATTTAGGAATTCTGTACACGCCAGTGTGATTCCAAAATATGTCATGCACACACAACGGAACTCAAATGAGACAGATAGCCATGTAATTTCCACATCCAAAAGTCTCAGCATAGACATTACAGACCAAAAGGATTTCACAGGACTACTACAGATTACTACAAAATCCATAGCAAAACTGAAAAAATATACTGTGCTGCAAGCCATAAGATAAGAACATGGCTGTGCATCCTAGAAGGCAACCAGCTAGAGTCAAAGCAAGGCTGCAACTAAACCAGTTGTAAGACTGAGAAATAATAGACAGATGCTGTCTAGACAGAAGTTTGGTGCAGGCTGTCTGTAACATGTGCGCTTCACACAAGTCTGTAAGGAAACTCCATCCCACTTGAAACCAAAGTGTGTGTCAGCATGGCTAGAATCATGTCTAGGACATTGCAAAGACACATGTGGAATACTGTGGGAGTATCACAGACAGCTGGCAGTCATATCCCAGCCAAATTCCTGGCAGCAATGTGCAGCAAGTTGGATGACTACCTATACTTTCCATCCATATGCATGGAGTGGAGAATTGTAATGCACCAGTTCTACAAAATTGCAAACTTCCTCCATGTACTCATCAATGCAATAGATTGCACAAACATACCTATCAAGACATCAGTACATCCAGAAGCAGACCAATACTGTACATAAACAGAAATGGATGGCCATCCATCAACTGCCAAGTTGTGTGTGCAGCAGATGGCAGCATAACAAACATCATGGCAACACATCCTGGAAGTGACCATGATGTTGCCATTTGGAGGGAAAGTGCACAGGGGCTGCATTCCAGCAAGGTGAAGTTCCAGAGGGATTGCTTTGGGGTATGTACAGGAATACAACTAGGATGTAACCAAGGATCCCCATGTCAACAACATCCAGTGTGAGCAAAAGTGTTTTTCCTCCCTCAACAGGTGACTGTAGTTATCCTTTAGAGCCGTGGCTAATGACCCCATACCATGATCCATCTAACCCTGCACGGGAGACATACAGTAGAGCATAAACAACAACCAGAAACATCATAGAGCATGTGTTTGGTATACTGAAAGCTAGGTTCAGATATCTGGAGAAATCCCATTATGCAGTGCAATACAAACCTGAGAAGGGAGCACAGATAATAATGGTGTATGCCATGCTGCACGAAATGCTAACTCGAGCACATAGCGGTCTTCCAGCTGCAGATGTGGGTGAGCTACCTCAAGACCCACAAATGTCTGACAAGGACATCCCCCGGTTACCAGATGAGGAGCAGGAAGACATAGGGGACTGAAGTCACAGGCGTAGGCAAGATAGAGTACAGGCCCAGGCTGCACAGCAACATTTGACCCAGACATTTAAGTCATAACAAGCCACAGGTACATAACTACACAGATTAAACATTGATGCTCAGGTGTTGCCACACAAGAGTAACACACATTGCATCTAATGTCAAGTACCCACTATATGTACACACTGAACATCACACATAACATGAGTCTAAACTATTCAAATATGAATATATGAAAATGTGTCAGAAATAAAAACAACTCAGGGCACAATTGACACAGGTAATACAAACACACCCATTATGTTTAATCACTGAACGTTCAACAATAAGATACACACATCAGTGCTACACTTACATATCTGTGTAATATCATAACATGAAAAAAAAAACACTGCTATGAGCATGTACAGACAAATCCTGTCCTTTTGCTCCACAGAGGAGATGTATGGGTTAAGACAGTAGGTTCAGATGAAGCAGCATGACTACATGTTGAAGGCCTTGTGACTAGCAGGACCTCAACGGATGTGCTAGCAGTTAACATCTGTGCAGGTTGGACAACAGGCAGGGATTCCTTATGGCCAATGCTGGTTCTACAAAGAGAGGACCTGCTTCTCACAGGTTGAAATCCTCTGTCCCTACTCATGGAACACAGAATGCTGTTGTACAATACTGCTGCAGTACTGTAAAGACCAGGTTTTCCACTGGCCATGCCACAGCTGGCAGACTCTTATTCTGAGCAGTCAATGTAGCTATACTCACCATGTCTGTGCTCTTGTCCTTCATGCATGACACATAGCTAGTGTGTCACATGATCTTTGGCATGGGCAAATGTACGGATGTCTGCATGATGGCACAGCTCTGCCCATTCATTTGTCTGCAGCAGGAGATGTACACCCTCTGCACTTGGCCACATCCAACATCTGTTCTATGTCTATGGTGATGGCCTGTGTCCGGTTGTTGAGTGGATCCACAAGCAGCAGTGCTCTCAGCTGTGTATCTGTTGAGCAATGGCCTCACACTGTTCAGCATCCACTGTGTGATCATCCTCTGAATCTATCGGCAATTGGGCCGCCACATCTGAGGATACATCTGTAGCAACATCTGTGTCAGCTTTACAGATGGACTCTCCAAAAAACCCAGTGTCCTCTATGCCAGAGGCCATACTACCATGCTGAGACATAGCATGATTGCTGGGTGGGCTGCTGGGTGATAAAGATAGTTGATGTGGCACAAGATACAAAGACACAGATCAGGACAATGTGCCTACAGGACATGATGACTATAAAACACATTTGGCATATATATTTCACTATTTGACTGTAATGTACATATGTTGTACAAATAGTACTGACTTGTAATGTATGTATGTTTCACAGAATGCACATACCATACCTACATAATCTATTAACATGGTCAACATACATGACATATGTGATGCATAAAAACATAGCAATACATCTGGCAAACACTCATAATATGCTGCTGTTGATCCACTGTGTTGAAGTCCAACTAGTGCAGGGAAGCAAGACATTAGAGATGACATCATTCATAACACATACCAGGTGAGCACAATTAAAAAATCCTGAATGTGTGCCATACACATACCACTCGTATGTGCACTTGAGGACTCCTGCTGTGTAGAGGTCATGGTTTGTACTCTGGATCATGCAGTGGGAAAGTAAACATAGAGGCAGCACAGTCATGTAGTTCTCAAAACTAATACTGACAACATCACATATATAACACAGTAATATGGGCTGCAAATACCCATGTGATGTACATTACAACTGTACACCAGAAGGGCCTGTACTGACAAATATTGACAAAGATTTTGGTCATCACATGTGTTAAACATTGTTGAAGGCTCTGATAATGTCACTGTAACATACCTGGTCTTTCTTCACCTGATAAGTCATGGCTTGCCCGTTCACTGGATGTACCCATAGTGTGGAAGGTCATGGAAACAACAATGTAACAGTAAACAGTATTGCCATTACATGAGGTGGGGGCACCATCAAAATAGTTTGCACAGCAACATTACAGAGACACTCACTGGCTGTTCCCTGCTATATGCCTGAAGTAGCTGGACCTGCGAATATTAATACAATAAACATAAGAACTGCAGTTTGTACTGCTCTGTCTGTAACTCATATCTACCAATACACGTAATTATACTTACGTTCATCATCTTCACTTTGTGTGGAAGTTTGTTCATGGCTCAACTCTGCTTCTGTAAATCAAACACAGGAATGCATGAATGTGCAAGCTTAAGCAATATGCAATGATTGTCAAAATACTAATCGTTGTACTGAACATGGATACATACATGTTCATCCTGGGACCCACGCTTCAATCCTACCATCAGGGATTCATTGTTCCCTTTTTGCTCTATACAGTGGGGCCAAAAAAAATTGTGATGTCATGGGCAGTCAGTGGTGGTCCACCACTGCTGGCATCCCTCAAACTCTCAAATCATGTGACTATGTATCTGCATGAAGAATCATGTCTGAGCAATGATGCCTAAAGGCCTTAGGGGATCAGTTCTGGCCTTCAATGGCATTGATAATGTTGATGAGATCCATCCATATTTAATTTCTCCACACAATATCCCCTGAAAAGCCTAGGAATCTCCTTCCATGTTGGCAGGGGAAAAGGTGTCACCCCTAGGAATGGTGGGTCATCTGGACACCATTGATACACACATGATAAGACTCATGGTTGAGCACATTTATGCATTTGAGTCAATGAACTGCATATGTAAAAATAACCAGTCTGCATTCCCGTGTGATGCAAACATCTGTATAAAACTATCTGTGAGAAATACTGACATGACATGTGAAAAGTGTCGACAATGGCATCATACAACATCTGGAAAAATCAGCATAACTTGTAATATCTGTATACTTCATGACTGGCAGTACAACCTCTGACATTACATATATGTTAAATATAGTTCCAAGA
The DNA here is from genome assembly GCF_019279795.1 of Protopterus annectens. NCBI lineage: Eukaryota > Metazoa > Chordata > Ceratodontiformes > Protopteridae > Protopterus > Protopterus annectens. The sequence goes on from NC_056726.1 coordinate 1,539,004,769, forward strand.
TCATCATTCCACCACAGTCTGGTTACATTTCACATTACAGTACAAAATCACTTAACAATTAAACAACTTCTGGAAAGCGGTGGCATATGTTTGGATCCGTAGGTAGCACAGATCCATAGTAAATTAGCACAGTACTGATAATAATTTTGTTATGAAGAATCATTGAAGAAATATCATTAACAACATAAGAATGTGGTATAACACTGTTTTAGGAGACACAATTTAAAAAATATCTGTAACATCAAACATCACATTCTAGATACGGATACTGTTGTAACCCATATGTTTCTGTAGTTAGACCAGTGAGTACAAGGAATTAAAAGTAAGAAGTGCAAATGATCCATAAATTTTCCTCCATATACTTTTTATCATTTGCATTAGAAGTCTGTCTATACAACTGCATATGGGACTGAACTAAACAATTTTGAATAGCAACACCTGTATACATAAATTTCAAGACAATGTCACTCGAGGAACTTATGACAACTTCTGTAAAATTTAACATATGAATTAAATATGACTATAAACATGTACCTTTTGAAATGATTAACTTTAACAGATGTACTAACTGCCAACACAGAAATTCTGCCAGTTGCCAATGGTCCTCTCATTCAGACTCACACAACCAAAGTGCAACTTGTGTGCACACAGTTTTAAGTACCATTTGTGCCCTATATAATTAATGAGGTTAGTTAAAATCAAGTTTTTTGAACCCCGTTCATGAACATCCATGCAAAACAACATTCTATTCCAAAATATAAGTGTTCCACATAAACAGCCAATAGGTATCAATAAATGGTATCATGCATAGCATGTGACCGTTATCTTCCAATAATCTTTGAACATGACATCAGCGCCATTTTCAAATATTGATTTAGATACATGTATTGATCATATCATTGCTAATTGTGAATTTAGTGATACCTCAGTGAGCATTTCTATGTTTTTGTGTTTTTCAGATTTCAGATTACAGAAAATTGTGATGGCTACTTCAAGGAGGCTGAGATGTGTCCATGTGTCCAACTGGACCAACAAGGTGATGACCCAGATGTTGATGGTGTACCCCACATTAGAGCAGTGGATGATATCCAAGCTCAGGAGCTTCACTATGATCAATGTGTGGAACTGGATCATTGAAGAAGCATTGATGGAGGATGGGGATCTATCGCACTGGAGAACTGATTTTCCCTGCTATGATGACCTGCATTGGAGGGATGCAGAGGAGCTATAAAGGAGGGTAAGTGAGGTGTGGAATTAGCCAGTATATATTTACAGTAAGTAGCAATATTGTACATATTCCATAGTATTCCTAAGGAATTCACAGATAGTTATTAATTTACAGATAGTTATTTCACAGACACACACACACACACACACATATATATATATATATATATATATATATATATATATATATATATATAGATATATATATAGATATATATATATATAGATATATATGACATACATTTTGTTTTGTACATGTTTTACCTGCTGTGTGAATTAGCTTGTGAGGATTCTTCAGCAGACTTTGTACTCACTGTCCTCTTGACTATAGATCCAATACCCATGCTGTTATTTTATCTAATAATTAATTAATAACAGTAACTATGTAATTTGAAGTTGTACATACATTTCACAACATTTAAATACATAATTTCACCTCTGACCTCATGCATCACTATAGCTCATAGGGTGTGAATGGCTGTGTGACTGTGTATTTCATAGTTTTCTGCTATAGTCCCACTATTTGACCCATATATATATATATATATATATATATATATATATATATATATATATATATATATATATATATATATATATATATATATATATATATATATATCATATAGATGTTTTTATAAGCACATTTGAACTGCTGTGGGAATTAGCTTCTGTGGATGATCCAGTGGACTTTGTAATTGCTGTTCTCTTGACTGTTGGTTCGATTCCCACATTGTTATTTTATTGACTAATTGAATAATAACCATAACGATGTCCTTTGAAGATGTACATATGTTGTACTACATCTAACTACATAATTTCACATAGACACTGTCCTCATGCATCACTGATGCCTAGAGCACCTAGGCCGCAGATGACTACATATTTAATAGTTTTCTGTAATAGTCTCACTATATCAGCTGTTTATGTATTTATTTTACATTTGCTGACCGGGATAGTCCAACTGGATACATGTCCATTTTCAGTGGAGGCCCAGGGAGAAAAGCGCCAGTTTAATTCTTAGGAAATACTAGATATTACAATATTATATATAATTCAAGATTGGGTAATACAGTTACAACAGTTTACATTCATTAAAGGGTAAAAATAAAACGTAACTTAGTCACACAAGTAGATTTCTAAGTAAATAGCTGGTAACCAGGTAGTTAGGTTAGGTATTGGACCATTATAAGGTGGAAGATGTGGAACTATATAACTTACATCATTCATAGGTTCATAGGTTCATATGTTCATGCTAGGCTATCCGCCCTAGGGCATTTATAAGCCTAGCCAGAGTGTGTTTGGCTTTCGCCACCCATTTTAAATTAATTTTGCTATGCCCTTTTTCGAAGTTAGTATACTGTGCCTCTGTCTAACAGTGACACAGAAGTGATACCCGGGGTAAACCTACGATCTCCCATCCACTCATCAAGATTCCTCTTGAAGAGAGTCAATGAGGGACTCTGCCTAACCTGGACTGGGATTTTATTCCAGAGTGAAGGGAGCCTCTGGGTTATGAATCTGTCCCTCCAGCATGTCCTATTTATTTCAGTGCTGAGGTTCAAGTCTCCCGAGCACGTAGCTCACTGGGATTTGGATTTTCTGAGGTGCAGCATGTCCATTAATTCCGGGTTGGACATGGCTTTATACGTCAGGCACAGATCGCCTCTGAGCAGGCGGTATGCCACTGAGTAGAGCTGTTGTTTCTTTAACCGGGCAGCATATGGCATCTGTTTGAGCCCTTTGATCCTCTTGGTGAGGTACTTTTGGGGTCTTTCCAGTTGCTGCAGGTGTCTGGTAAGGTACATCCCAAAAGGGGCATTGTACTCAATTATGGGCCTGATGAGGGATGAGTAAAGAGGCACGATGACCTCTCCTGATCTATATGTGAATCCCGTCATGATTAGGTGGGCTATATAAAATGTTTTTCTAACCACTTTGGCCACATGGCTGTCAAATGAGAGATTGCTATCAACTTGGGTCCCCAGGTCCCTAATTACTTCTTCTATACTTAATGGATTACCACCTATGTGGTAATTTGTGGGCACTTTGTTTTTGCCAAAGGGGATAACTATACACTTTTTGGTGTTAAGTTTGAGGCCATGGCTCTGGCACCAGTTGTCTGTTTCTATGAGGCCCTTTTGGAGGATGCTTGTGTCGGCTGGAGAGTCGATTATGGCGCCCAGTTTGCAGTCATCTGCAAACTTGGTCAGCCACAGTCCTTCCGTGTTGGCCTGTACCTTCGAGAAATATATACCGAACAAGAGAGGTCCCAGGACTGAGCCTTGTGGGACGCCACTTGTAACTGGTTTGGAGTCTGACATGGCTCCAGCAATTCTAACCATGTGGGTTCTGTCCTTGAGCCAGTTTGCAACCCATCTAGTGACATAGGGGTTTATATTTAAGCTGGTGAGCTTATCTATAATGCCCGAGTTGGGTATTGTATCGAAGGCTTTTGCGAGGTCCAGGTAGGCTGTGTGGACCATCTTCCCCTCGTCAATGGCCTTGGTGACTGTTTCAAAGAAATCAACCAGGTTTAAGAGGCAGGATCTGCCCTTAACAAAGCTGAACTGGGTAGGATCCAGTGTCTGTAGGTCCCCAATATCTTTATTTATGAGGTCCATGATGATCCTTTCCATAGCTTTGCAGACCAAGCTAGTCTGGCTTATGGGGCAATAGTTTCCAGGATCCATTGAGGCACCACCTTTGTGGAGAGGGACCACTGTTGCTGTACGCCACTCTTTCGGTACATATCCTGTAGTAAGGCTGAGATTGAACAGTAGTTTTATGTTTGGGTTTAGCACTTCTTGGAGTTCATGTAGGACGCAGCCCGGGACACCATCTGGTCCCACTGATGCTGTGTTTTTTGCTTTGGAGAAGGCGGCTCTTACCTGAGCATCTGAGATGTCAGGGGGGCAGCACTCTGCTGGGATAGATATTTGCCCTTTTGGTGGGGGGGGGAGTTTGCACTGAACCTGTCAGCTAGGATGTTGGCAATGTCTGTGGGTTCAATGTATTTTTTGTCATTTTGGACTAATTCTGAGCATATCTGGGAATTCCCACCCAGGTTCCTAACATGACTAAAGAAATCCTTGCGATTATCCTTAGTGTCATGTGCAATTTTTCTCTCGAAGCTGGCCTTAGACGATTTTATGAGTGCCCGTAGTTTTTTGCTAATACTGATCAGAGATGCCTTCCCTTTTTGGGATTTTGCTCTATCATGTAGTAGCTTCCTCCTTCTATTATATAGTTTGTTTATGGCTGGGGTCCACCAGACAGGCTGTCTGCCTTTGCAGGATTGGGTTTTGGTTTTATTTGGGATTGCATGATCCATGCATACCTGAAGGTGTTCAAAGAATGCGTTTATAAAGGATTCTGCAGTCTGGGCCGTATTTTCCACAGGCTTGGGGGCTTTGAAGGATTCCACCTCGGTTTTGAGGAGTGTGAAATTTGCTTTAGAGAAGTTTTTCACTGTGGTTTTCTGGGCAGGGGGTGGGGCCGGGATGTGAATATCCAGTGAGATTAGTTTATGGTCTGATCATACCAGTGAGGGATACACTTCTGGTTTGGAGCATAGAGTCCCCATGTTGGTGATGATCAGGTCCAGTATGTTTTCCCCTCTTGTGGGAGTGGTAACAAGTTGTTCCATAGCATTTGAGTTTATAAATTCTAGGAACCTTTGGGCTAGGGTGTTGAAGCTAGAGTAATGCTCCCAGTCTGTTTGGGTAGTTGAAGTCGCCCAATATAATGGTGTTTGGAGAGACCTTCATATTTTCCAGTGTTCTCAGAGTGGGGTTCCTGGGTTTGGGAGGGTGGTCTGTAGCAGGCTATAAACTGGAAGGCAGTTTTACCCACTGTTAGCTGCACATGGATAGTCTCTGATGCTTCGTGCTTTGCCACCAACCTGGAGGTGAGGGTATCTTTGATGAATATTGATACTCCCCCTCCTTTTGTGGTTCGGTCCAAGTTTTGGGGCCGAAAAGCATGGTATGAGGTATAACCAGGTAGTGCTGTGGTGCTCTCGGGAGCCTTGAACCAGGTTTCTGTTACTGCACAGATATCGATGTTCTCCATGCTAAGGAGAGTTTCGAGTGCGTGCATCTTGAGGTTTAGACTTCTGGCATTGAGTAGCATTACTCTTAGTTTTTTATCCCTTGTGATACCTATGGAGGTGGGTTTGTCTTTTGAGCCTTGCTTAAAAAAGGCACTATGGGGGAAGCAAGAGCCTTTGCCAATATCCGAAAGCCCAGGGGTGACAGGTGCAAGTCGTCCCTAGCGAAGCATCGTGGCTTGTCGAGCATTTCATCCCAGGCTGACAGGCATTGGATCCCCTTTGAATGACACCAATACTTAAGCCAATTGTTGAAATTGATCATCTTGTCTTCATATTGTGGCATCATTCTTGGTGAGGGTAAGATGTTACTCAAGGTCAGGGTCATACTGGCCTGGGCTACATGCTCAGAGAGCTCCTCTATGTCTCTTTTCATGTAGTCCAGGGAGGTACGTCTCAGGTCATTCACACCAGCATGGACAATGACCGAGTCATATTTGTACTTGCCTTGGAGTGACCTGAGTGCTTGTTTTATGTGGCGGATCTTAGCGCCCGACAGGCAGCTCACCGTGACCTTCTCCTTGCTCAGCCTGGTGAGCGGGACTTCAGTGTGCCTGACGATAGAGTCTTAGATAGATTCTTAGATAGATTCTTAGATAGATTCTTCTTATACAACTACACAGACATTTAATTAATGTACAAATTAATGGTTGTAACATTGGTTAAACATCTTTGGTTATATATGTGTTGATAGCTGTTATGTCCTCCTTATGAGAAGTGTAAAAATTCTATGCACTTTCTGTATTCTTCCATTTGCCACAGGATTTCTGATAAACTGCTGCAGTAACTGTTGTTTACAATGAAAGTCAAGTATAATATAGCTTGGTCTGTGAAACAACTGGCAGCATGTCTACATTTTGGCATAAGCCACATAGGGAGGCATGTTACCTTGGCTAACTTCACCCACAACATTTTTTCAAAAATCATATTACAATAGTTTATATTACATTGTATGTTGTGTATGGCAATGATTCACTGATCTGGTTTTCCTAGGAATAACTCCATAATCCATAATGGCTTAACAGCATCAGTTGTTGAACAATGGTGTTTAAAGATCAGAACCTGTTTGTTTATGAGTAGTATGTGCTGAGTGTTAGCTCAGCTTGGAAGACATGGGTCAGCACGTCTATATCTTTTTCACTGCATATTCAAGTCTTGAAACTGTTATACTGATGCCATATAGCCAAATCCTTCTTTTTGCAAAGCATTTTACATTATTTATATTATAATTATTAAATTTATAATTTGAGAGTTGTTGCGTATAGCTCACTTATTTGTCAAATTACAACTGATATATTTGTAAACCATAACATTCCATTGACATCAGCGATTTAACAGAGGTGCCAGTACATCTTGATAAATCCTGTTATATGTCTGAAGAATTTAGTATGTTAATGTTGCATTCTGTTTACAATGCTGTGAAGCACTACTTTGTCATGAAATACTGAAGTCAGTTGTACAACAGACTAACTGTAATTTTGAAGGACTGTGATGGGCCCACTAAGAGTTGCCATGAAGGGCAGGAAAGATGCATGTCTTTAACTAGTGATGTGCAATTTCAAGGAATAATGGTCCTCACACATACCTTTCTGTGTCCATAATTTACTGCAACATGTATGGTTCTGTTCACACAAGCTGGATGATACAAGACACTGTCACACTGTATGAGGAATGGATTATCTCAGTTACTGTTAATTTCTCTGAACATATATATCGTGAATGTAATTTGAAAACAGTTTAGCCACATGGGCAGTACATGCTCATTGTTTGCAATCCTAAGCCAAGATCATTCTTAGTAGACCATCCCCCATCAGCATGATGTCATAACATTAATTCTTTTCAATGCCTGAAAAACATGCTTTCACAGTTTAGATGTGTTAGTTAGACACATAGATCTCAAGCTTAGAAAATGGATGTAGGTTGTGTGTGCAGGTTAGAATCTCATGTCCTCCAGTCTGTGCTTAAAGATATTAACACCTGAATGTTACAATGTCAACTGAGTATTGTGCTAAACTAAGATTCTTCAGAATAATAGTCTACAAAGTGTATTGGGAAATGTTTATCCTTGTTACTTAATATTTTTTAAATATTTCTTTTTTATTTCAGATGATGGGGACTACAGTTAGAACAGAGCGATGTGCATCGAGTGGAGGCACATGCTTGAAGAGCAGTGGAGGGAGAGAGGTAAAAAAAAAAAAAAATCTCTTGTTTTCCCACCTTACTGAACAAGAGTAGTCCAGTTTCAGAGTTGCTGATCCCTGGGCTTTGTTTTTAGTTCCTGTTACTGATCCATTGCCTTATTAGGAAGGAGGGAAGTTTCTTTGCTTACCAGTGGGAGTGGGAAGCACTGAGCAGCCTTTTTGTCCGAACTAGTGAAGTTTCAGCCAGAAACTAGTAGTCCATTGGTCGTTTTGGGCCAATTCCTAGCTCCTTTCAGCCCCCTGCTATAAAACACGCTAAACACGCGTTTTCCAGCTTGTACCAACTCAGCACAGATCCTCGTGGTGGCCTGCAGAGTGATCCAAGCAGCAGAGAGCTAAAAGAGTGACTTTCTACCAGATATAAGTATTTTTTGTGGCTTTCCCACTGTTATTAAGCTAGCGACTGCATTTCGCCTGTTTTACTGCTACTTTAAGTGATTTCTGCATTTTACACTGTTTATTGCACTTTAAGTTACTAATTGTTGCAAATTGTTTCTGTAGGCTACACACTAAAGTGCGCTAGCCAATTTACAGCATTTATAGCATTTACTGTCTGTTTTTTTCCTTATCTCTGTAATAAAACAAAAAAATCTCTTGTTTTCCCGCCTTACTGAACTAGAGTAGTCCAGTTTCAGAGTTTCTGATCCCTGGGCTTTGTTTTTAGTTCCTGTTACTGATCCATTGCCTTATTAGGAAGGAGGGAAGTTTCTTTGCTTACCAGTGGGAGTGGGAAGCACTGAGCGGCCTTTTTGTCCAATTTGGTGAAGTTTCAGCCAGAAACTAGTAGTCCGTTGGTCGATTTGGGCCAATTCCTAGCTCCCTTCAGCCCCCTGCTATAAAACACGCTAAACGCGCGTTAGTGCGATTTAGCGCGGAGTTGCCACTGTTGCACACAAGAGCAGCGGCGGTTAAACAAGGTTAAACTATTCTGGCCATCTAAAATCCACTCTTCAAATTTTCCCTTAGAACTACCTTTCTCGAGCTGTACTGCTGATCTAACCAGCATATCCTATAACTGAAAAGTTCCTATTCTCTATCTGTAAAGCCTAGCACTTACTCCTACAGTACTTGCACCTTGATAAAGCACTCTTATTATAGATAGTACCCCACCAGCCTAAAACCCACTTCCCCCGGAGTCCTTTGAAAGTCTCTTTATCTACTACTTCTAGTATGTCGAGGGATCAGTTGCTAGTGTCCTCTCCAGCTCAACTGGTGAACCTGGGAATATTGAGGCAATGTTACAATTGCCTCATGTACACAGACAATCCTCTCCTTCTCCCACAAAACACAAATACATGTGAGAGATGCAACTATACGGCCAAACTGGAGGCTGAGCTCTCTCAACATAGGACTGGCAAGACCAGACAGGAGGAGAAGGTAACCACACACAATACATACCCAGTCACACATGGTACCATCACAACTTCAAATCATACACATACTCACACAAAGACATACTCGGAGGCTCTGATCAAAAATTTACCAAAACAGCAGAGAACACCAAAGCAGACACCCAAACAACTACCACCTCACGACCCAACACATGCAACACATAGACCACACAGTCAGAGTGTCAAACAGTCACAGCCCTTAAGGCCAAACAAAATGCCAGACACACTTGTCATTGGTGATTCCATAGTCAGACACACTGACGTCCCGCTCACCAGACTGAGTAAGGAGAAGGTCACAGTAAGCTGCCTGTCGGGCGCTAGAATCCGCCACATAACGCAAGCACTCAGGTCTCTCAACAGCAGGTACAAGCGACTCAGTCATTGTCCACGCTGGTGTCAACGACCTGAGACGTACCTCCTTGGACTACATGAAAAGGGACATCAAGGAGCTCTCTGATTATGTAGCCCAGGCAGGTATGACCCTGACCTTGAGCAGTATCCTACCTTCACCTAGAATGATGCCACAATACAGTGATAAGATGATCAGCTTTAATAATTGGCTTAAATTCTGGTGTCATTCAAAGGGGATCCAATGTCTGCCTGCCTGGGATGACATGCTGGACAAGCCACACTGCTTCGCAAGGGACGGCTTGCACCTGTCACCCCTGGGCTTCCGGATATTGGCAAAGGCTCTTGCCACCCCATAGTGCCTTTTTAGGCAAGGCTCAAATTCTAAACCTACCACCCTAGAACACCAAAAAGGAAAAAAACTAAGGGTAATGCTGCTCAATGCCAGAAGTCTCAATCTCAAGATGCACGCACTCGAGGCCCTTCCTAATATGGAGAACATCGATGTCTGTGCTGTGACAGAAACCTGGTTCAAGGCTCCTGAGAGCACCCCAGCACTAACAGGTTTCACCTCATATCATGCGTTCTGGCCCCAAAATCCGGACAACACCAAGAAAGGAGGGGGGGTGTCCATATTCATAAAGGACACCCACACCTCAAGGTTGGTGGCAACGCATGATGCATCGGAGACCATCCAGGTGCAATTAACCATAGGCACGACTGCTCTGCAATTTGTAGCATGTTACAGGCCACCCTCTCAAACTCAGGAACCTCACATGGCCTTCCTGAAAACATTGGAGGGGATAAATGTATCTCCAAACACCATCATACTAGGTGACTTCAACTACCCTAATATAGACTGGGAACACTACTCAAGCCCGAACACTCTAACCCAAAGATTCCTGGAGTTCATAAACTCAAATGCCATGGAACAACTAGTCACCATCCCCACAAGAGGAGAAAACATACTTGATCTCATCATCACGAACATGGGATCAAAATGTTCAACACTGGAAGTATACCCCTCACTGGTGAGATCAGATCATAAACTAATCTCGCTGGAGGTCCTCATCCCGCCCCACCTGAAACAAAAAGACCACAGTGAAAAACTTCTCAAAAGCCGATTTCACACTTCTAAAACTAGTGTGGTCTCCTTTAAGGCCCCTGAGCCAGTGGTAAACATTACTCAAATCGCTGAATCACTTACAAATGCCTTCTACCAGCACCTACAGGACTGCATGGATCAGGCAATCCCAAACAAAACTAAGACTCTCTGTACCAAAGGCAAGCGTCCAGTCTGGTGGACCCCAGCCATAAACAAGCTCTACAACAAAAGGAGGAAGCTACTACAAGATAGAGCAAAATCCTTGAAAGGTAAGACACCTTTGATCATTATAAGTAAAAAACTAAGAGCTCTCATAAAATCATCCAAGGCAAATTTTGAGAGAAAAATCGCCAAGGACTCTAAAGACAATCATAAGGCCTTCTTTAGCTATGTTAGAAACCTAGGAGGAAACTCCCAGATATGCTCAGAATTAGTTCAAAATGATGTGAAAATTACTGAACCTACACACATTGCTAACATACTGGCTGACAGGTTCAGTGCAAACTTCTCCCCTCTCCCCCCCAAAAGGAGAGATATCTATTCCAGAGGATTATAGCCCCCCAAACATCTCCAACGCCCAGGTGAGAACTGCCCTCACTAAGGCAAAAAACACAGCATCCATGGGACCGGATGGTGTCCCCGGCTGTGTGCTTCATGAACTCAACGAGGAATTAAACCCACAGTTAGGACAGCTGTTTAATCTTAGCCTCACCTCAGGATACGTACCAAAGGAGTGGCACACGGCGACTGTGGTCCCACTTCATAAGGGCAGTGCCTCCACAGACCCTGGAAATTACCACCCCATTAGCTTGACAAGCCTTATCTGCAAAGCCATGGAGAGGATCATAATGGAACTCATAAATAAAGACATAGGGAACTTGCAGACTTTGGATCCAACCCAGTTTGGCTTTGTCAAAGGCAGATCCTGCCTCTTAAACTTGGTTGACTTTTTCGAGACAGTCACCAAGGCCATTGATGAGGGAAAGGCAGTCCATACAGCCTACCTCGACCTGGCAAAGGCCTTCGACACAATACCCCACTCAGGTATCATCGAAAAACTCGTCAGCTTGAATGTAAACCCATACATCACAAGATGGGTTGCAAACTGGCTAAGTGACAGAACCCACAGGGTCAGAGTTGCTGGAGCCATGTCAGACTCAAAGCCTGTCACAAGTGGTGTCCCACAGGGCTCAGTCCTGGGTCCACTCTTGTTCGGCATCTACTTTTCTGAAGTACAAGCAAACACAGGAGGGTTATGGCTGACAAAGTTTGCAGATGACTGCAAACTGGGCGCCATAGTCGAAAACACATCTGACACAGATATCCTCCAGAAGGGCCTCACAGAAACGGATAACTGGTGCCAGAGCCATGGCCTGAAGTTAAACGCCAAAAAATGCATAGTCATACCCTTCGGGAAAAACAAGGTTACCCCTAGCTACCATATAGGTGGCAATCCACTGAGCACAGAAAAAGTCATCAGGGATCTGGGGACCCAAATTGACAGTAGCCTTTCGTTTGACACTCAAGTTGCTAAAGTAGTTAGGAAAACCTTCTATATCGCCCATCTGATCATGAAGGGATTCACATCTAGGTCAAGGGAGGTCATCGTCCCCCTGTACTCATCACTCATTAGACCTATGATTGAGTACAATGCCCCGTTCGGAATGTATCTGACCAGACACCTGCTGCAGCTTGAAAGGCCCCAAAAGTCCTCACCAAAAGGATAAAGGGTCTCAAAAATATGTCTTATGCTGCCCGACTGAAAGAACTCCAGCTCTATTCAGTCTCATACTGCTTGCTCAGAGGTGACCTGTGCCTGACATATAAGGCCATGTCAAACCCAGATTTGCTGAATATGCTTCACCTCAAAAAATCTAGATCCCTCAGAACCACAAGGGCGGGAGACTTAAACCTTGACACGGTTATAAATAGAACGTGCTGGAGAGACAGATTCATCACCCAGAGACTCCCTATGCTGTGGAACAAAATCCCGGTACATGTGAGGCAGAGCACCTCGCTGGCCTTGTTCAAGAGGAATCTTGACCAATGGATGGGAGATCGCAGATATACCCCAGGGATTACTTCAGTGTCACTGCTTGACAGAGGCACAGAAAAATGATAGGCATAGTTTTTATTCAAACTAAAGGGGTGGCGAAAGCCACATAACTATGGGCTAGGCTTATAAATGCCCTTGGGCAGATAGCCTAGTATGAACCTATGAACCTATGAACCTAATCTATATTATGAAATAAAATGCATATTCCACTATTTTCAGCCCTGTATTTTTCAAAAATGCACATTTAATTAGAATGCAGGAATGCCCATCATGCATCAGTAAGGTAAGTGAAATCAGAAAAGAGTAGCTGTCATTACAACTGTGTATAAAACTTATAGTGATGATGTATTTTGTATTTTTGATCTATTTTGCCAGCACACATTTATAAAAATACATCCACAACATAAAGAACAGTGTGTTGTGTGTATCTGACACACATGTTATAAGGTGAATGTTTTACATACAAGTGTAAGTGCTGTGAACATTCCTTATGATTTATGGGTTTGCACATTTGTATGCCTGCCTGTATTTTCTGATATTTGATCTATTGTGCATAGCATATCTCTTCACAGAGTGAATGGGAGTCTGTGGTGATAGTATCAGCACAGCTGTTTGCAGACTGTGTAGCATGGCCTTCAGTTCAACTTTGGTGTTGCACCTTCCTCACATACCATGTGTGTGTTTGTAAACACGCTCCTATATTCTAAGTTGGCTGACACTTGAGCAGGTACCCATTTGATAGCAGCAGGTAATAATCAACAATCATATTCCAAAACATTTGATTTGTAAACCTTCTGATTCATGATTGTTTTGGATGAGGATGCATAGAGTTGTACATATGCAATACTAATATTAACAGATATGTTGCATTCTGATACGTGTACAGCTGTTTTAATTATTATAGTCATCATATAGATGTATTTAACCAAATATCATGCTGCATGTCTCAGAAGGTTGTCTTATGTTGGGCCTATTCTCCACAATAGTCTCTGATATCTTTCTCACCATTTATACAATGGCATGTTGTGTCCACTCATATGCATCATTGAATGCAGACAGTAACATATGTTTGTTGACCATTAATGCAGTTTTACAATGCTAATGACGTGTGTGTGTGTGTGTGTGTGTGTGTGTGTGTGTGTGTGTGTGTGTGTGTGTGTGTGTGTGTGTGTGTGTGTATATCTAAGTGTATGGAATTGACCAGGAAAGAATAATGTTGTCCTTTTTGGGAGTATGACATATCTGGCCATAGGTAACTCTGTCCTTAATGGCTGAGTCTCAGTCCCTGTGTAAATTATCATCATAACAATACTGTGTTGTGCTCCAATTGTCTTGGCATTGTTCTTCATGATAGACATTGCTTTCTTTTCTGTTATGTTTTACAATTAATCTTTACATAGTGTGGTACCAGAGGATGTTCACCAGTCCAAAGATGATGACATGCACATTCGAGGCCGCTGTCTGAATCATCATAAAAAGATGGTGAGAATGACGATGATGATGAAGAGCCTAGACCTGCCCCTGCCTGCACCCTGGATGAGATGTCCCCATGGCCATGACAGAGAAGATTTTCAGGAGGTCAGGGAGGTCATTGGCAATGTGTTCCAAAGACGTGAGGGACATGATGCATGGGCTAGACAGGATTCAGTCAGGATGATAGTTCACACGATCCTTTGGGAGTCTGATCTGCATCAGCCTTGTGCCTCCACTCAGTAGGTATTGTCTATGTGCTCCAGTTGTGTTCTGCTGATGACATGCTGATTGACATTTAATTGATTGGACTGTATATGCAGTCTTGTGCATGCATACCATGTGTCTGAAATGCTTATTATTATTGTGTGACATTTACTGCGGTTTCAATATGTGTGCTTGTCAGATATTAGCATATTACAATGTTATCTATGAGTTTCACACTAAGATTAGTGTAATCCACCAGATTCCACTAGCTTTATGGAATCTGAGCCTCATTATAACCCAAAAAAATGCATAGGTTTTAAGTACTCTGCAGGATTTTTTAAAATTCAAACCTTTTCCTTTTTTATTGGATAGCAACCATCTTTTCAAAAGAGTTGGTCTTGATCCTTAAATAAAATTAAAAACATTTTTAACATGTCTTTATCCATTTTAGCTAGAAACATGCACACTCCCCTAAATATGGTAATTTTCCTAATATGTAGATATTTAACATATACATTTATTGACAAATTATAGATATTTTCCAGCATGCCTTTTTTATTATTTATTTCAATATTATCTTATTCTGTTCTATTGCATTTTCATACCCTGCAACTTTCACCCCTAATATACTTTTTTCCTTCCTAGTATAATATACTCCACCTATTTTCTTAGTTTCAACAAACCCTTTGCTTTTTGCCTTGTTGAACTGCAAGCACACTTTCTGTATTAATGCATCCACTCATATCCTGACTTCACTTATCCATAACTTATTTTTTGCCACAATCAGTAAATCATTTGTAAATTACAGGGAAAATGGTATTATAACTTATTTTCTCATCTCCCATTTGGTTTCTTTTTATTACAAACTGAAACATACTCAATGGACATCCTTGTTGAATGCCTCTCCTAATTTTTATTTGTTCTATCAACCATCTGTTTACCGTAAGTTTCATCCATAACATTTAATAGCATTTTTTTAATAAAATTCATTTTTTTTTCTCCAGTCCCATATGTCTCCAGCATCTTCCATATCACTTCACGGCTAACCTTATCAAATGCTTTAGCCAGATCACGACATTAGCCTTACTCTTATTTTCTTTCTCAACCACGTCTGTTATTTCTTTTGCTATTATTAGTATCTCCTTCACTTCTCTCACTTTGATTCCAAAAACTACTTCTCCTACACCTTCCTCCAAAACATTCTGATCGTTTTTGTATTATTTTCAAAAGATTTTATAATCTGTATTTCTCAGTGTTATCCATCTCCAATACGTTATATTTTATCTTGTTTATTTTTCTGTATAAATGTAATTACTACACTACAAATACCATGATATATTATTTCTTTCTCTATCCATTCATCCACTAACTACCTTGATTATAGCAAGCTCAGATGCTCATAAGCCTAGTACTTATTATACAGCAGGAACTTCTTCTTGTAACATTTGTTAATGTCGGTTATGTACTTCACAGATAAAGATTCTAGTTGTCTACTGATGTACTATGTTCTTCATCTGTAAATATGTTGTAAGTAATTGCTATGTTAAATTGTTAATCGCTATGTAATCCAATGTAACTAATGTCAGTTTATTTTAACTGTGGAGCTTTTCTCCCCGGGCTTCCGCTGAAAATGGACCTAAGTCCAGTAGGACACTCCCGGTCAACAAATGTAAATAAATAAATAAATGAATAAATCCATTCATTTAATATTTTAAAGAACATTAATTTATCACCTTCATCCATCTGTTTATAATATTCATAACCTAAAGCATTTGTCCATGGTGCTGATTCTTTCCTTCCTTCTTTTATTATTTCTTCCATTTATCTTATAGTATTCTCATTTTATAAGGAATTCTTAACATTTTCAGATTTTTTTTACAATCCATGTTTTTCATGTATTATCTCCTTTTCATACATTCTACCTAGAAACTTTTCCACAATTCTATTGTGTTGCCTTGCCTCCAGCTAAAATTTCCTTCCTATTATTTTACCTCTATTTCCAAAAATATAGAGATTTCCTCCATTTTCCTTTCAAAAATATCTTTGTGTAAACAGCATATTCTTAATCTTTTCTGTAATTTTTATACACCTCTCTCAGTTCTCTTATTCTTTCATCACATTGCTCTATTTCTCCTTCTTCGTCTATATAAATTTATGTTTTCTCTTTTTATGATTTCATTATATACTCTCCTATTCCTTAACTTCACTCTTACATGCTTAATCTTATCATTACAAAGGTCATTGTGGTTACATTGAGATACGGCCTTTCCAGTGATGCACCATTAGCACAGTATATTAAAGATTAAGGCAACAACTCATAATCTGAACTGTAAAGCATTGCTACATTCAGTTTTTGGGAGCATACTAACATATATTGATCTATAGCATTCTTAGACTATACCATAGTAAAGTTTTCTTTTGTGCAACCATATGTTGATAAATCAGTCCATTTAACTATTTAGCACACTACAACAGCTGATATTGGCTTATTATTCTCTCTTTTACCACTGTAAATTAATCATGTTTTTTTCTGTACAATTATTTATTTATTTAACATTTGTTTACTAGAAAAGTCCGACTTGGAACAAAGCCAATTTTCAGCAGAGGCCCAGAAAGAAACAGTCCAGATGCATATCTTTGTAACATAAGAGGAAACAGGAGCACCCAAAGGAAACCCACATGAATGCAGGGAGGACATGCAGACTCTGTACAGAAGGCACCCTAGCCGAAAATCGAACTGGAGAACTTCTTGCTGCGAGGCAACAACACTACTCCTGCATTACTGCGCCGACCAGCTGCTGCCCCATTGCACCGTATTTGCTAATACTATTAAATGGCAGATGTTTGTCAGAGAGCTAGACATCTTTCTCATAGTTTTACAAATTAAATGGACTGCTGTGTTGCCCTGCATGAATAAACATTTAGTTTGGAATAAGCTAATAACTGCTGCCAGCCTTACTTTTGCTTGCAGAAAATGATGTATAGACCATATACATAGCATAAAGGTAATTTATGTGGTAGGCATTCTCATACTGTATGACATGTCTGCTTTTACTGCTTTTATAGAGTACAACACAAAAAAAATTAAATCTTAGTCAACTCTGAATGAATTGTGTAGAACTTAAGATGTTTGGATTATATAAATTTGAATGCAATAAGTACATTGATAATGCACTAATAAACTATCCTACATTATAATACTTATAAAAATGTGCAATTTGATATGAAATTCTCACTAAAAACTGTTTGCATTTTGGAGTTGTGCCACTCACTCTCTCTGATCTTAGGCTTATACAGTCTTTCTGTCTCACTCTTAAACTTCTATTTCATTTTTTTGTTTTGTTTTCTACAGCTAGTCCCCTGCTAAAGGAATAAAGCCAGAAGAATTTGATGCCATGATATTTTCCCCTGTAAGGAGAACAACTGCCATTTCAGGAACTAATCGTCAAACAGGTTATCTCCACACCTTTTGTTCTCACAGACATTCTTAAGCATGTTACCATGATTTCTTAGATAATGTCTGTTATTACACAGTTAGTTGTTGGATGCATTTACTGGCATTCCCTATTACTTTCATTAAACTACTTAGCTGTATATGACAGCAAAATGCAAAGTGCTACAATTAGAGCTACTCCTCACGTATGCAATACTAAGGCTTTGCCAACAAATATTCCAGGGCAGTAATTCTGACTTAGCACCAAAGATAATTCCATCAAACCCTGAAGTATAGCTGCACTTACCTTGGGTTTTAATTTAGGAAAACAATTAGTTTTCCCAAAAACACATTAGCTGTGGGCCTAGTGCAGCCACTCCAGTCCCCTGTACTATACTCATGCTCCCTCTGCTCTGTAATCTACCACCCAATTCCTACCCACCCCAACATCCAAACCACCTTGTTACCCTCCTCCCACTTAACTTCTAACACTAATATCTTCCTCTCCTCAGACCTTTCAACCAATCGGGGACAAATTTCAACAGAATCAGGGACAAGTCAAGAAAAAATCATTGACAATCAGGGAAACCTTTAAAATATTAGTGCTATTAACTTGAAACATTGACAGAATCAGAGCATATGAATTAATACACCTTTTCTGAAGTAAAAGAAGTCTATAACTCTTAATTACTGTCATTATTCATTAAGTGTAATTCACCACCTTTCCTCCAAAAGTCACTAGTTTTAGAGGGGATTAAGAGGGACAGAGCTAAAATTTGAGTCAAAATCAGGGACAGATGAGAGGTATGTCTCTCTGTCATAACTTGTACACTCTCAACAAGTCACTATATTAAACTAACATGATTCTACTCAACTTTTGTTCTACTTCTCACTCTATCTCTATTATCTTTACTAACTCAGCTCCATTGTATTTTTACAGATCTTAACATGACTCTCAGAAAGCCCACTCCTACAAATAAATTGGTTATCTCATCCTATGTTAACATATCACATAATTTGTTTTACTCTGTAACTCAAAATCTCTTCCCTATACATACATTTAAAGGCATAACCTTAATAATATCTCAGTAACAATCTACCTCACAAATTCTATTTGCACCCCAAACTACATAAAGCAAAACAAGTAACTCAAAGTGGACACCTAATATCTGTCCTACTACAAACTCACTATCTATGGAGATATACATCCTAACCTAGGCCCGTACATAAATCTGCAACCCTCTCATGTCACCATCAGTTAATACTAACACTATATACCCCTAATTCTTCATCTGACACCCTAACATTCTCTTCTTGAATACAAATATAAGAAGCCTTATCAAGAAAATTCAAGAAATCCATGCAATGATTTCCCATTATTCACCTGACATCTTTATCATAACTGAAACCTAGTTAAAAAAATACTGGAGAAAAAAACTCCCCTAAGTTATAATTTCCTTAGACTGGACAGATCAGATAAGTGAGGTTGAGATCTAGCCATCAAGTTAAAGAACACTTTCCTACTAACTGTCTGTCCAAATCAGACTCCCAGCTTCAACAAGGCAGAACTACTATTATCTCAGCTTAAGATAAATATCCATAAAACTATCTGAATAGCAGCCCTGTACTTCATGTCTATATTACCTGATCAAAACTTTAGATTAGTGAATACCTAAACGTCGATCTGGTAATATCAAAAAATTAAAACAGCAAACGACCGATTTAACTTAGGGAATTAATTATCTCGGCCACAAAAAAAAATTTAAACCAAAATAAAGTGGGGGGATTCAACCCCCACACCCCTCAATGTGGGGGGCTGTGCCCCCACACCCCCCTAACTAAATATACCAACTCCCAGATTGCAATATTACAGTTGTTGAGAGGATCTTTTGCTGGTGTAACACTTAACATTAAACTTAAATAAACTAACAAACTGACTGACTACTACACTCATACATGCTTACACTCTGCTCACTCAAAATGGCACTCTTGCTTGCACATGCTCTGTACTTATATGCACGTGCCCACTGACTGGAATGCTTCTTAAAGATACAACACACACTATGATCTACATCCTCCCTATTTGACTATTCTGAAAAATGACAATAGAATAGGCATGCAAATTATACAGACATATACACAAGTAAAACAATCATGTCCAGGTTGCCTTGTCTGGGACTTGGTCCTGAGATACGAACTGACCTCGTAACATAATAATCAACTTTGAGTTTAGCAACATGGACAGTCACTGGGGAATGTTTTTTTTTCTGTGACTTCAGCGACAACATTAGGAACAGGAATAGATGATGAGATAGCTCCTCGAACAGGAACAATGAACAAGTCACTCTGAGAATTAGCGTCTGTGTCACAGGCAAGATGCTGCAACACTGGCTCAGACAGAGGTAGAGGATGCTTCTGATTCCACCTAAATTCCATTCCCTGTGATTGCACAATGTAGGATCTCGGTTCCTCACACAAAATTTTCATTAGACCAATCCGATCAAATCCTTTTGCTGTCTACATCCTTACTATTTCTCCTTCTTTCAATGGACTGAGAGGTTTGCTTGTCTTGTTGTAGTAGGACTTCTGGGACAAGTGCTTTTTTAGAAGTTGGGCTTTTACTGCTTTGTTGTTTTTAGCGCTAGGAACCAACACATTTTTACTGATTGGTAGTGTGGTTCTAGTTTGTCTCGGCATAAGGGTCTGAGCAGTTGAACCAAGTAAATTGTCACAAGGAATGTTTCTGAGATTAAGCAAATTTAGAAAAGCATCAGTATTGTCATGTTTGGATTTCTCCAACAGCTGTTTTGCACTTTGTACTGCATGTTCAGCCAAGCCATTTGATAGTGGGTATTCAGGACTGCTAGTAATATGGACAAAGTCTCACATTTCATCAAATATTTTGAACTGCTAACTTATAAACTGTACACCATAATCAGAAATGAGTTTGTGTGGACTACCATGTACAGAAAAATGTCTCTTCAATTTAGTAATGACAGTGCTGGAAGTTAGGTTAGGAAGCAGGTCAATCTCAAAGCAATTTGAATAAGAGTCTACTAACACCAAGTATTTCTGACCATTCCACTTGATATCTGTAGCTAGTATCAACCAAGGTAGTTCAGGAATTTGGTTTAGCTGAAGTGGTTCTTTTTGCAAGTGCTGTTTAGTACTATTACAGATTGAACAAGATGAAAGTACTTTCTCGATACCTTTTAATATAGAAGGCCAAAATACTAGTCCTCTTACCCTTCTTTTGGTAGAATCAGTTCCTGGGTGGCCATGATGCAAGATCCTAATATATTTTTGTTGCAAAGATGTTGGAAATATCACTTTTGGATCTTTCATGAGAATATCATCTTCCATCAAAATCTCATCTCTAAGAAAAATATTGCTGTACATCTAGTGGTAAACAAGGTTGGTTTGACAGCCATCCTTGACTGATAAAGTAGTTGAGCTTTTGAAGAATTGGATCTTGAGCTGTGTAATTTCTAAGCTCATCAAGACATGTGGAAGAAAAATGTTTCACTTCCATGACTTCAAAATCAAGTTTCTCATTGTCATGCTGTTCAGTGGTTGTTCTGGGTGATCTAGATAAACTATCAGCAAGATAGAGAAATTTCCCTTTTGTATAGACCATTTTGAAATTGCACTTTTGCAATCTGAGCATCATGCATTGCAGTCTGGCAGGAGCTATATGCAGTGGATTTTTTAAAATAGTAACCAGAGGTTGGTGATCAGTCTCTGTTTGAATAGGTCGGCCATAAATATAATCATGGAACTTTGAACATGCAAACACAATTGCCATGAGCTGTTTTTCAATTTGCCCATACTGCATCTCAGTTTGGGTTAGGGTTCTCAATGCATAGGCTACTGGTCTACCCTCTTGAAGAATGACTGCAACAAGACCAAACATTGAAGTGTCACAGGAAAGAGTTACTGGTCTGTGAACATCATAGGATCTTAAAGTGGGTGGTCTGGCAATCTTCTGATTTAGGACATCAAATGTTCTTTGATGTTGTTCCAACCAGGACCAACTTACATTTTTGCATGTCAGCTCTCTTAGCAGTGCTGAAAGGTCACTCAGATCTGGAATAAACTTGCCCAGATAATTGACCATGCCAAGAAAACTTTGCAAAGATTGGACATTGTCTGGAGCTGGCATCTCAAGAATAGCAGTTTGTTTTGAAGGATCTGGTTGTAAGCCTGAACTAGTAAACAAATGACCCACATAAGTAACTTCTCTCAGTCTGAATTTAAATTTCTGCAGATTCAGCTTAAGATTCACTTCATGAGCATGTTCCAGAACTTTCCTGAGGTTTCTATCATGTTTGACTTCACCATTGCCTCCTACTAGAATATCATCTACAATTATAGCACATGGATACCCACAAAAAATGTGTTCCATCGCACATTGAAAGACATTGCTGGCAGAATTTATTCCAATTGGCATTCTCAGAACTGCTAAATGGTGCACTGAATGTAGTTAGCAATGAAGATTTTTGATCAGTCATAATTTGCCAAAATGAACTTTTTGCATCTAAGACAAAAAAACAGTGGCTTTTAGCATAAGGGCAGCAAATTCCTCGACTGTACACATTGGATGATGAGGTTATTTTAATGCTTTGTTTAAGTCTCTTGGATCAATACATATTCTAATATCAACTGAGCCTTTCTTACCATCATGGAGGATACCCATTTAATTCGTTCTTCTACTGGACAAATTACTCCTAAATGCACCATTCTGTCTAGCTCAGCTTTGACTCTGTTCTGCATAGCTACTGGAACTTTCTGTGCTGGTCTGACAACTGGGCTGACCTCTGGGTCTAACTTCATGGATTACACAACTGGGAGCTTGCCAAGCTTGTCTTCAAAAATATCAGCATACTCAGAAAAAAATAGTATCAGTGAAGTTTAAGCTGTTAAATGTGCTTACATGGTGGACTACTTTATTAAATCAAAACTGTCCCATTTCCAAACTGTCTCTGAGGCCTAATAATGACTTTATGTGTCTCTTGACTACGTAAAACTGCAATTCATACCTGTTCCCAGCAGAGTAACATGAAAGCAATACTGAGCTTTTGGTTTGAATTTTGTCACCTCCATAAGCAACAAGCTTCACACAGTTTGACAAATCAAGTCTTTCACCAGCTTTTACTTTAGCAAATGTTTCTACTGACATAACATTGCACTTTGAACCAGTATATACTTTGAGCTGTATGTGTCTCCCATTAATCAGAACAGTACAAAATACTTCCGCTCTTTGCCCACAAATCTACTGCATTGACCTTTCCACCAAGCACAGATACACCATCAACATAAAAAGTAGGGTCACAGCTTTCTACTTGATCAACTTGCTTCTTTGAATAGTCTCTTTTAAAAAAAGAATGAGCCTCTTTTGATTTACAGATCTTTTTAAAGTGGTTCCATTTTTACATCTGTGGCATTGTTGACCAAAAGGTAAGCACTTTTCTCTTTTTGGCAGCCTCCACAATTATGACAGTTGGTTATAAGGCTTGCCTCGGGTTTTGCTGAGTCACCACTTTGCTTAACTGTGCGCGCCCTAGGCCTTACTGAAGCTATTCTGGGTTTTGCTCTAACTCAGGCTGTGGCATCCACACCCTTAGACCTGTATCCATTAACCTCATGCTACACACTATCAACATTAGCACTGGAAGATACTGACAGCATGCTTTTCCTCATTCATAAGCATATTCGTGTGCTTTTCTTTGAGCTTGTATATCTGACAAATCTCTATAGCTTTGCTCAAAGTTAAATCACTGTCTTGAAGCAAAATCTTTCTCACTGCATCATTATTAACACCACACACAAGCCTATGTTTTATAAACTCATATCTCAGATCACCAAATTTGCATATTTTAGCCTTATTTCTCAAGTCAGTCATGTATGCTGCAAAAGATTCACCAGGCTTTTGATCTCTTGGTAAAATAAGTGTCTTTCCAATGTAATATTCGCTTGGGGGTTACATATTTCTGTAAATTTACGTTTTAAGCACTCAGGGTTTTTCCATGTTTCAGCTTGTACCACAATATGGTGGCCTTCCCCCTCCCCTGCATACACAGTGGGTGCATACACAGATGAATGCTCTCTTTCAATGGCTTCTGACCCAGCTAAATTAAGCAGAATAAACGCATTTGTACATGCACCTTTGTCAGAAAAAGCAGCCTGTATGAAAATATCGTACTCTTGCTCATACACTCTCCAATTTTCTGCAATATTGTTATCAAACACAAGTGGTATGGGTCTGTGAAATGCCTCTGCCATGCCCAAAAGTAGTTTCAGACACCCACAGGTACTCGTAATAATATTCAACTGCATAACAATCTCTTTGAAATGACTGTACTTTGCAAAATAACTATACTGTAATAAAGCACACACTGTAAACACTTTGCACACTTTGGATACTTCAAATAGCGTTAGTTAATGTGAAAAAGTAGCTCACAGTGAAAAAATACAGTTGTTTTCACTTTTATTTACATTTTATGTGATTTAGAAGTTATTTTGTTAGTTTTCATATGCATTTCACATATTTTTATCAAATATCGTAGTTTTGAACATTTCATTTAATTAGAAATTAATTTTAAGTGTTTTGAATGCTTTGTTTTATATTCATCGAGTAGAAAATCATTTAAGTGAGTTTTAGTATCTGGATTTAACTTTCTGACCTGTTTTGTGAGTCATTTGAGCAGTAGGGATGATCCACTCCTGTATATTCCTCCAACGGTAACTGCATGCCTCATGGTTTTGAAGAAGTTTTACTCAGGAAATCACTTCTGACTCCATGTTGCTCGTCTTGTACATCTTAATAAGACGACGAGGCTTTGGTGTTCATTTAAGTAGTTTATTATACACAAATACATAAGGATGGAGGATTGGAAACAGTAAACTTAAACGACCTAACAAATTGACTTGCATGCTTACACTCTGGCTGCTCACTCAAAATGGCACTGTTGCTTGCACGTGCTCTGTATTTATACACACATAGCCATGGACTGGAATGGTTATTATACGTACAACACACACTCTGATCTACAATTAATATTCCAGTTACTATTGCTATCACATTCAGTATCTTTATCACTTCACTTTTGAAAAATAAAATATTATTCCTGAGGACATATCACTCCCCACTGACCATAAAATCTTTTTACCACATTTTGCTTCAATTATTTTTCTTTTTTCTTCTTTCGCAGATTTTGTTTTTAGCAGACATCTCACATCCATCCTTATCTTTTTATACCATTGATTCACTATCACACCTCTAATATTGTGAACGCTACTTACATTTAGTGATAAAATTCCCGTTATCCCTTTTCTTTTTTGAATCTTTATTTCCAGCTTTTATTTTTTCTTTTCCTTCTCAGCACTCTCCAATGGATTTATTATCAGTTTCATCTTGTTATTTTCCTGTCTAAAATTCTCCCCCTTACCCCTTCTCCACTTCCTAAAGTTGCATATCTGCTTTTGTCTTGCACTATATTACGTTCTGCTTGTAAAACATCTCCTGCTTCATTCTTATCATCCTTTCTTATATTAAGTACATTTTCTTCTCCAATTATGTCCCCATTTATATTTTTCCTCCAATATCTTCAGTTATGTTATCTGCGGATTGTCTTTCTTCTGATATATTCTCTATTTCTTCTTCTTTTTCTAACCTCTCCCTTTCTAGTAAAGGGCAATCAAAACAAAAATGCCCACATTTTTGGTATTTTCTACATTTAAGCCTACAATTTGTTGTAATATGTCTCCTTTTCTTACATTGCCTTCATTTTCTTTTATTAGTCTTGCACCAAGTGCTTCACATCCCCCCAAAAAACATCCCTTAGGGTGACACCAGTACCTCACGGTTCTCTGTTTCACATTCGAGTTATAACATTTGAAATACAGTGCAATTTTCCTTCATGCACATTTGGTGTCCCCCACCCTCACCCCTATCCAAATATTTCTTTCATTATATATTTTTTATCTCGTGTGTGTGTGTGTGTGTGTGTGTGTGTGTGTGTGTGTGTGTGTGTGTATGAACCCAGGTACATTTATATGCACAAGCATTTGCAGACACTTTAAAACTCTGATGCCTTTCATTGTTCTTCTGTCGGCTTTTCCTGGTTAGGGGTTGCCACAGTGGAACTCCAGTCTGCTAGTGATTGGCAGTAGATTTTTATGGTGCCGAATTGCTAGCCCGATGCCCAACCTTCAGCAAAGGCACGCCCATTTAAGCATGTCTTTTGGAGGCCACTCGACCACGGGGAGGACATGCAGTCTCCACACAGAAGGCGATCCAGCTGAGAATCGAACAGGAGAACCTCTTGCTGTGAGGCGACAACGCTATACAGAAATAAAAACAGTTACAGTTTCGGTGTAGTTTATTTACATTTTGTTACAGCTTTCCATTTAAAAAATATCTATTTTGTACACTTTTTAGAATTTCAGAGGTTTGCTTCATCTTCTCTGTGGAAAAGAACATTGCCCAGGTTTACATAGCTTTTCTTTGAGCTTTCCACACATACATTCTGTCACAAAATTTTATCTCAGAAACCATCCACTGCACAGTGGCAAACTGTCACTTATAAACACGATGAACTTGGAATCAATATAACTATATGCCCTGTATGTGTCCTCATGTTCATGGATGTGTACTTGTGCAACCAACAACTCAGTCATTCCCAAAAAATCCACACCAACAATTTGCCTGAGGGATTAAACAAAGCCAGATGTGGGTTAATTCTATATTACCCAAAGCCAAATGTAATTTACTTTGTTTGTTTGTTTGTTTATTTGTAGATTTGTTGACCAGGAATGTGTCTAGTTCTAGGATCCTTTTCAGGCTCCTTTTCAGGCATCACCCATGACAAAGACAGAACACTTACAAAGTTAAAAAAACAAATCAGTTTATTTTACAAACAGTGAAAGAATTTGCAAAGTTTTGCATTTCTACATCTTAAACAAAGTGAGTTCAAAAGGTCATTCAGCAATTCATAAAGAAGAACTAAACAGCCTAAGACATAATTTTCTTGACATTGTTCAGGATTACATACATGATAACTGAAAACCTTAAGAATGTTAAGAAAATTGTGAAGAATTTACACTCTTTGCAAAGCTGTTCAAGGATTAACATAAAATACGATCATCTTTTGATGAGGATGACGTGAATGAAATGCAAGGTGGTGAGATTGTCACGAGGTACATATGTGGCTTTATTGTCATGAGGTACAGGTCTGGTGGGATTGTCACTAGGTGCAATGTAGTGGGATTGTCACGAGGTGCAATGTGTTGGGATTTTCACAATGTGCATGTGTGGTGGGATTGTCACTAGGTGCAATGTAGTGGGATTGTCACTAGGTGCAATGTGGTGGGATTGTCACGAGGTGCATATGTGGTGGGAATGTCACAAGGTGCATGTGTGGTGTTATTGTCATGAGGTACAGGTCTGGTGGGATTGTCACTAGGTGCAATGTAGTGGGATTGACACAAGGTGCAATGTGTTGGGATTGTCACGAGGTGCAGGTGTGGAGGGATTGATACCAGGTGCAGGTGTTGTAGGATTGTCACTAGGTGCAATGTGGTGGTATTTTCATGGGGTGCATGTGTGTTGCTATTGTCATGAGGTACAGCTCTAGTGGGATTGTCACAAGGTGCATATGTAGTGGGATTTTCACTAGGTGCAATCTGGTGGGATTGTCATGATTTGCAGCTAATATGTTTGCAAGCAGCCAGAATTTCTAAATATATATTTTGGCAAAAGAATGAGGTAAGCAAGAAATTTTATTTGTTTGTAGTAGGGGGAAGATGGTTTATGATGCAATTAGGAGGATGGAGTAGAAGTCAGCTGGACTAATGGAGTATACTGAAAGCAAGGTTTGCAATTGGAAGAGAAGGGTGTAGTTAGGAAAGCAAAGCCTGTTATAGAAAAAATGTGGTGTCTTGCAGTATAGATGGCTTTTTAAGAAGATGGTAGAATGGATTTGGAATGAATGGAAATCTGGTTAGCATGGCCATTATTCAGACAGAGGAAACTGAGCAGATCTTGACTGAATTTTTATTATTTGTTGTGTTTGTATGCCTTCCTATTCAGTGAGTTGCTGTAATAGACTAGGAAATGTCTGATGAAGACCTCTGTAAGATTATGTTATAAATCCTGTGAGTGGTGGTGGTGGGGGGGAAGGGATGGATATGTGTCATTCGTATCTAGAAAGGACATTGAGGTTGTCTTAGTTTTTGTAGTAGAAGAAAATTTGGTTTTAATATAGTTGCATGATATAGATTTCTGACCAAAACAGCTTTGTGTTCTATTGTGTTTGCATATTATGGAATTGACATTGATAATATTTAATACTAATTTAAAAAAATAAAATATGACCATATTTATGTAAAGAGAAAGTGCAAATTGTGTCACAATTTCTTTATGTTTGAACAAGCATTGCAGTGCAACACTAAAATAATTTTATGGGAGGTCATTTTCATTCTGCATTTAGCTCTGTCTCCAGCTACGCTTTGTGCAGCAGTACCAAACTGGTTTTGGACTGAGTCTTAGGTCGAGTTGTCTCTCACATGCTTATTTTACTGTGCTTTGTAGTTTCTCTTGAAAATAAATTAGTGCATTTTTTATTCTCTGAACTGTCTCCTGATGATTAGTTTGCTTTTTTCCATGCATCCTGATTTTATTTTCATTTTCAGGTATAAGGAATTGGCAACTTGAAGACAAGTATATAAACCTTTGTTCATTACAGATATACTCCAATAATACCTGTTTCAGCATATTGTATACAGCACTAAAGGACCTACTGCCACACTTTTACAACAGGAAAAGTCATGCAGTATCTGACATGCTATTGTATTGTATACATTGCAGGTGAACAAGGGTCATCTTCTGTCTTAGAATGGCATAGGATACATTAAAGAAATATGTTTCCTTAAAAAAAAAAAAAAACTGGTGAACTTCTTGGAAAAGGTCACCAAGACAATGGATGAGGAGAAAATGAAGAATATATGTTTATAGATTAGTACTAAGCTAAATGCACTTGTGGGCCTTTGTAAGCCTAGCTAATTACCCTGCATGAGAATGAAGCCCTGCACCTTGTGCCTGTAAGGTAAGCAGCTTAACCATTATGACAGCCTCCTACCTAGACCTAGCTAAGGCTTTTGGTGCAATACCCCAATTGGGTATAGTTGACAAACTCACTGAACTGGGCATAAACCCCTTCATAACTCAGTGTATTGCCAGCTGGCTCACAGACAGGACCCATAAAGTCAGGATTGGTGATACCCCTTACACTAATAGACTGGTCACCAGTGGGATACTTCAAGGCTACATGCTATGACCCCTCCCATTTGGCATCTACCTCTTGCAGGTAAAGGCTAACATCAATGGCCTTAGGCTGAACAAATTCTCAGATGATTGCAAATTGGGAGCTACCCTAGATTCCCCCCATGATACAAACATCTTACAAGAGGGTCTAACATAGACAAATGACTAGTGACAAAATTCCAGATTAAAACTCAGTGTCAAGAAATGTATTATAGTGCGTTTGGGAAAACTGCCATGGTGCCTAATTACACCATCAATAAGATGTCCTTAAGAGTTGACTTGGTAGACAGGGATCTGGGAACATATGTAGACAGTAATCTTGCTTTTGACCAACATGTGGCCAAAGTAGTAAGAAAGTCATTCTTTATCACCCAAATTATAAGTAAGGACATGACATCCAGCCCAAGGCCGTTATAGTGCTACTTTATTTGGCCATTATCAAACCTATTATTGTGCATAGTGCCCCCATCAGCATGTACCTGACCAGACATATGGAACAGTTGGAATGGCCAGCAAGGTTCCTTACCAGGAGAAATCGTGTTATAAACACATTGTTCTATACAGATCACCTTAAAGCTGTGCCTCCGTGTTCTGTCTCCTACAGGTTACTAAGACGTGATCTTTGCCTGGCATACAAGGCGTCCTTAAAGCCAGCTCTGATGGGCCTTTTGCACATTCACAAAATGATCAGCATAAGACCCACTAGATCCTAGGATTTACATTTTGCTTGTGACGTAAATAAGATGTTGGCAAGACAGATATATGCCTCAAAGGATCCTCATGCTTTGGAACAGGCTCACCATCCATGTGAAGCAGAGTCCATCCTTATCCCTATTTAAGTGTACCCTAGCCCAATAAATGGAAAATCAGAAAGTCACCCTGGATCTGGCCCCCAAGGCTCTGATATGCAGAGGCAGAGAGTAATGCCCAAACTAAAATACCCTCCCCACATAACCGCTAGAAACATCCTAACATACCCACTCCTAATAATCACCCATGATATATAGGGACACACCTGGGTTAGATTGCATGGTTAGGTTTATAAAGGTCCTGGTGGTCATTGGCCTAGTATATACCTATTAACCTATGAACCTGTACTTAGTTTAGGATCAGGATGGAAAGTATTGGTCTATACAGAAACGTCAACTAAAATAATTTGACTTTTTGGTATAATGAACCTCCCTCTATTGAATCTTTTGAAACCAAAGAAACTCAATGACCCCCCCCCCCCCAAAAAAAAAATAAAACTTTTTTTGCACTTCCAGCACAACTCTGCTACTTTAAATATACTAACCCTGAAATCAGACAATAGTGGGAAAAAAGGGAAATGTCCTTATCCCTCTGCATGAAGTCTCACTCAGAACACAAACAGCGCCTCAACATTATAGACAGAGGGGATACCCTTTCCGCCACAGCTGGTTGTGCCCTGCAATGATCTGTTGTTGCTTGAATACTTTTCTAATTCGCCAGTTTCCAAAGTAACAGCCTCATGGAAAAGCAGCGAGACGGCAGAGCCATATCGCTGCTGATTCCTCTTTGTCTAAGGGTCAGCGACTTTGTGAAACTAGGTTCATAGCTTCATAATACCAATAAGGTAAGGAGGTATGAGGACAAAGCCTCTTTCATGAGGTATTTAGGAAGGCTTCTCTAACTGTTAAAAAAATGTTTCTGTTGATTTACTTTAGAGTGCATTTTCTGTAAACAACACAGACTTAGATCCCCACCAGTCACAGCTAACTCCAATGTGTCAAAGATTGCATACATGCAGCTGTACCCTGTATGAACAAGTGCAGGCAAACCCCAGAAGCAAACCCGCATGGTGGAACAATAATATTAATAAGTTTTACTACAAAAGGAAGAAAAGTTTGGCCAAAAGTAAGAAGAGTAATTCCCAGAACGTTAGAGTCCTCGTCACTAAAATAAACAAACAACTCATGAGCTTAATACAATCTACCAAAGCCAAGTTTTAGGATAAAATAGCTACCCAAGCCAAAGACAATCACAAGGTCCTTTTTAGTTATATTCATAATCTCAAAAGCGCAACACAACAATGCACTGAGTTGATTGTGAATGGTTTTGCCTACACTGAGACTGAAGATATAGCCAAACTACTGGTTGTTAAATGTTGAGACACACTTTGCCAGTAGAACTTGAGGAAATTAGATGCAGGTCTACAAGATGAATATTGTTAACAATTTTGAACTTTAACGTTCAGAGCTAAACTGTCCAACACGTCCCAGCATGACACTGTCATGAGGCATGTGATTTTTTTTTTTTTTTTTTTACATTTTTATTTATTTGTTAATCAGATAAACCCACTAGGCACAAGCACCTCTTTTCACACATGACATGGGAGAAATGCCTGGTTAACTGAATTTTTTTAGAGTCCTGAAATAAAAATTAATTAAAAATTCCCTGTAGACTTCTGTGTCAGAGATGGGGTGTTATGCATTAAAGAAAAACTGTTGCATAAGGAAGCTGTTTTTATGCTTAAATATAATACTCTATCCCCACAGGGACTTAATGATGATTTTAATTGGAATTATCTAATTAATTGTTAATACGAGCAGTGTTGATTGTATAATTGTTTTATTGTCGTCTGTATTTAAAGGATATGCTTTTGTGTTTTAATTCACTCCTTGAAGGCTTGTAGCCGAGGCGCTAGAGTGAAATAATTTTTTGTATAATCTGTGGCTTGTTGTTCTTCCTTGCTGTTAGAGATACTGGGAGATCAAATTGGTGCGACTAAGGAAACTATTTTTTGATCTGTGATACAGAATCAGAATTGCCTAGGCATGGTAAGGCCTTGCTGAGTTCAATTATGGTGATGCCAAAAAGGCAATTACTAGAAAATAGAAATCAAAGTCTAAACCAACTGTATTAGAAGTAGTGAATACGGTAACAGAGATAAAACAACTCGAATTTGGATCTTTTAAAAAGGATATGAGCAAATTACATAAAAAAATGGGAATTGTGGGAAGAATACATGCAGATGAGGAACGAGGTTTAAAGAAAGCAGGATTTGAATGAGCTATACGTTTGACTGATAATGACTGGATGTATTATAAGTGATGATATAATATTTGCAACTAAAATTATGTTAATATGGCTTGTTTTCATTTATATAAATGTATGATTGTCTATGTAATATATGATCATTAAATAAAGATATTTCTTCTTTAAAAAATACAGTGAAAAAGGCAGCCAAACTGTTGTTGTCTGGTAATGCCCACAGGACTTTTCCTATGAAAAATGATTACTCAGGACCCTACATATTAATTATTTTTATTTGTTTTAAGAGTTTTTTTTTATCTAGGTATCTTTCAAAGGATTAAGTGAAGTTTCTGCCTCTCAGTAGAGGGTCTACCATTGATGAGAGTATTAAACTCAGACTGTACCCTGACTGGCAGACATTTTATAATTATGGCTTTGTTGTGGGGCCTCTCATCTAAACGCCAAAATGATATGTGGCTGCAATGAGGCAAAAACTGGGTCTACAGATAAACCAGTGATATAACCTTCTTGCCACGTAAACATGCTGTAAATGCGAGGGAAATATATCTCAAGCTCAGTTTTTCAACACTGCAGCAGTGGGTTTTTAACAAGAATCTTTCTCTTCATCCCTTCAAAGACTGAAGCTGTTGAGTCTGTTCTGAGAGGTCGGAGTGCAGGCAGTACTGTTCAGCTTTGTATTACTTAAAATCTGATGCATGAGAGGTCAAGGACCAGAATTTCTTCTTTGAAAAAGTTAAGTTCTCAGTGCTTGTTAGGTTAGTCTCTACTCAGGCACATGAGAGCTAAGATTGCAGCACCATCTGTATAAATACCTTCCTCTTAACTCTAAGATGTGTACTACTGCCATATCCCACCTTTACTGACTGCAAGGCTAAAAAAAAAAAAAAATGACTTAAGTAATGTATTGTAGTTCTCACTGCTATGTCTTGTCAGAAGTGACATCCATGCTCCGCTCATCAGCTTTTGCATATGAATATAAGAGTCCATGGCAGAGCTTGGCATCACATGTTCAACACTTGAACTTGCTGGTCTCACATGGGAGAAGAATAATCTGAATCAAATAAAGCTATAGAGTGAATTTTGTAACTCACTGTTAGACTGTTAAAGTGTTTAGGCACCTCATGGCAGGTTAGTGCTGTCTGTCCTTTGTTACTTCTGAATCGGGGAAATACAATGAGGTACCACAACTTTGGATGTATTACATTGCCCCCACATATGCATGCTCTAATTCCACTATTCAAAGGATCAAAATTAGACTCTCAAGGATTTTAACATGCACCCCTGTGGAGTAGCTGCACTCTATTATATTAACAACTCTTGTTAACTTTAGATTCAGCAATTATTTCTTCCTTAAGTTACTGAAAGTTGTTTTAAATACAGGATATATGTCGACTCCACATCTGTAAATAATTGCTTTTTAACTCACCTCAGAACCTAGCCACATACCTAGCTTTTTTAACAGTGTTATATCTATATCTATATCTATATCTATATCTATATCTATATTTACATCTATATCTATATCTACATCTGTATCTATATCTATATCTATAACTATATCTATATCTATATCTATAACTATATCTATATCTATATCTATATCTTTATCTATATCTATATCTATATCTATATCTATATCTATATCTATATCTGTATCTATATCTATATCTATATCTATATCTATATCTGTATCTGTATCTGTATCTGTATCTATATCTATATCTATATCTATATCTATATATCTGTATCTGTATCTATATCTATATCTATATCTATATCTATATCTATATCTATAACTATATCTATAACTATATCTGTATCTATATCTATATCAATATCTATATCTATATCTATATCTATATCTATATCTATATCTATAACTATATCTATATCTATATCTATATATTTATCTATATCTATATCTATATCTGTATCTGTATCTATATCTATATCTATATCTATATCTATATCTATATCTATATCTATATCTATAACTATATCTATAACTATATCTATATCTATATCTTTATCTATATCTATATCTATATCTGTATCTGTATCTATATCTATATCTATAACTATATCTATAACTATATCTATATCTATATCTATATCTTTATCTATATCTATATCTGTATCTGTATCTGTATCTATATCTATATCTATAACTATATCTATAACTATATCTATATCTATATCTATATCTGTATCTATATCTATATCTATATCTATAACTATATCTATATCTATATCTATATCTTTATCTATATCTATATCTATATCTATATCTGTATCTGTATCTATATCTATATCTATATCTATATCTATATCTATATCTATATCTATATCTATCACTATATCTATAACTATATCTATATCTATATCTGTATCTGTATCTATATCTATATCTATATCTATATCTATATCTATATCTATATCTATATCTATATCTATATTTATATATGTATATTTTGTAGTGCAGTGCATCTCTGCCCCTTTTTAAATGCCCTGTTAATGATGACTGAAGTATTTGTCTCTGTCTCTAACCTAACAGCCCAAAATGGTGCTCATTATTACTCTAAAGCACAAATCTTTCGGCACGCTCTCCCTTAACACCTGCCATTATTGCCATTTCTTTTAAACAAAAAAACAAGCTACAAGTTCAGTTTTTAAATTGTGCACCAACAGTAGCTCACATTTCTACAAACAGAAATGCCTCTGTGTTTGTCATAAAATGTCAATGAAAGTGGGTTGAAGCCCATAGCATTGTACATATAAAAATAAATAAATAAAGATAAGAACTGTTGATAGTTGCATTACTCATTATTATAGCCCAGTTACCTTATAACAGTGAAGGTAGCAGGAAACAGCCAGACCCCTAGGGAGCAGAACCCCTCCCTTCCTTTTACAGGCATGTTACAGCTACTGATGAGCATTTCATTTTAGCTAACTGCTCATTTTCTGAATGGCTCCCTGCTATAGTTGGGTTATTACGTCAGCTGATGGTGGATTATTAAACTGGCATATGCCCTTCCTGTATTCCCAGGCACAAGGTCCCAGGTGAGTTGTAAAACAGGGAGGAATGAAGGTTTTGGTGCTCTTTTGTCGCTCTCCCCTTTCACTTCCATGTGAATATCAGTTGTATTAGCAGCCCAGTTACAAAAACTTTGTACCAAGAAACAAGTCACTACACCAAGTGCCATTCAGTAGAGCTGCCTTCCTTTTCTTCCTTTCATCCCTCCACTAAGCATAGACAGGGGAAGGTGCGCGCACACACATATGCACGTGCACATGCGCGCACATGCACACATGCACGCATACACATATACGCATTCATGCACACACACACACACACACACACACACACACACACACACACACACACACACACACACACACACACACCTTCATGTAAACCCACACAAGTAAATTCCTTGCTGTAAACACAAGCCATCTGCAATAGTGAACAAATATCTGTAAAACACTGAAAGCTGATGGAATGGAAATGTTCAATTTGGTACTTAGGTTGCCTCATTCCCATACAAAGTCTTGTTAAATAGAGTATGGCTCAGCAAACCCTGCATCATTAATTCAGAAATTGCTGATGTGCTTAATAATTATTAAATTGTGCAAATGCAGCTCCCAGATAGTACTACAGCTAGGTCACCCCTGACTTACCCGCTAAGCAAACGCAAAGAAGTATGAAGGATTAACAGGATGTTAACATACACAAAAGTTGACTGTGTGCTTTTGAGAAGCAATGCTGACAACATGCTCTGTCTCCTTAATTGACATGGAAAAGTAAATACAAAGGGAGGCTATCAGACGTGCCTAGAAAAAATGCTTTTATGTTAAAAACACATGAAATAAGCAGTCATACTCATTTGCGATACAAATATTTCAACATTTTTAATTAAATATGTTTGATTTTAGTCCTACACTGTTGGTTATCACTTTGTACCTTGAGGTCGCACCACTGTAGATCTTGCTGGCATTTTAATACAATTTGTAACACCTGGGTTTTATATACTCGTATTAGGGGAGTACAGATTGCTGTCAAGCAAACCAACGGTTTATAGTTTCTTTCTTTAATGAATGTAAGCAAAGAAAAAAAATGTCAGTCTTTTCATTTGCTATACCATGCAGTAGACAGACTGTAAATAGGCTTTACAGTCATGATTCAGACAAAAGGAAAAAGGCAATGGATGCCTGCAGTCGAATTATTGATAACGAAGGCAAAAAGCATGACATGAGGCTTGTTAACAACAGTTTTACCTACTGTTTAGCTTCCATTTTCTGCATCGATTTATAATTAGGATTTAATAGGAAATAATTCTGACTTCATATTAATTTTCCCTGTGCCTCCTCCATATACCCCTGTAAATCATGGATATCATAATGACTTGATCACACATTCACATTTAAACTTTGCATGTTTGGAAAATGTGCACCAAATACTGCAGTGGACTACAGAATTTAAATTACTGTTGTTATTATTATTATTATTATTATTATTATTATTATTATTATTATTATTATCATCAAAAGTTAAATTATTCTTATAATCCTGCACTCCAACAGGCATTTCCTCACTCCAGATGTTAGACACTAACCTTTGCTG
The DNA here is from genome assembly GCF_019279795.1 of Protopterus annectens. Classification (NCBI taxonomy): domain Eukaryota; kingdom Metazoa; phylum Chordata; order Ceratodontiformes; family Protopteridae; genus Protopterus; species Protopterus annectens. Next base: position 1,539,041,277 of record NC_056726.1, read on the forward strand.
TCTTGCACTGTAGATTCATAATTTATGTGCATGTGTATGCAGTCTTAGCATGTAGTGTGTGTGTGTGAGTGTGTGTGTGTGTGTGTGTGTGTGTGTGTGTGTGTGTGTGTGTGTGTGTGTGTGTGTGTGTGTACGTGGGTGCGTGGGCGTGCACATGTGCATGTATGCATGTGTGTGCATGTGTGCGTTTGTGTGTGTGCATGTGTGTGTGCGTGTGCATGTGTGTGTGTGTGTGTGTGTGTGTGTGCATGTGTCTGTGTGTGTGCATGCTTGTGTGTGTTTGCATGCATGTGAGTGTGAAATGTATGTCTGTGTGTGTGCATATATGTGTGTATGTGTGTGTGTATGAACTTGTATTTGTGCATGTCTGTATATTTGCATGTGTTTGTGCATTTATGTGTGTGTGTGTGTGTGTGTGTGTGTGTGTGTGTGTGTGTGTGTGTGTGTACATATGTATGTGGGTGGGTGTGCGTGTGTGGTGTGTGTGTGTTTGGTTATTTTCCTTTCTATTCATGGACAAAGGTGGAGCACAACATAATGCATCAGACTGTTTGCTGCTGCTATCCTTGAGTTATCAAGTGCGATAAACTCCAAAAGCTTCTTCCCCTGCTGGTGTCTGGGGTGAAATATATAGGTTCATAGGTTAATACTAAGCTAACTGCCCTTGCGAGCCATTTTAAGCCTAGCCAATTATCCCCTGTGAGATTCAAACCCTGTAGCTTGTGTTTGTAAGGCAAACACCTTAACCATTAGGCAACCCTCCCAACCCAATGTGTGTGTGTGTGTGTGTGTGTGTGTGTGTGTGTGTGTGTGTGTGTGTGTGTGTGTGTGTGTGTGTGTGTGTGTGTGTGTGTGTGTGTGTGTGTGTGTGTGTGTGTGTGTGTGTGTGTGTGTGTGTGTGTGTGTGTGTGTGTGACTGGAAAAGTGAATCAACCTTGGCATCAGTTTTATTTATCTTCCCAGTACACGGATACATGTTTGGACAGTGTGTATGTATGAAAAAGTGAGTCAGCATTTGGCATCAGCTTTAATTATCTTCCAGGTACACTAATATATGAGTGTGCGTGCATGTGTGCAATGTGTGAGTGAAAAAGTGAGTCAGCACATTGCATCAGCTTTAATTATCTCCCCGGTACACTGATATATGAGTGTGTGTGCATGTGTGCAATGTGTGATAGTGAAAAAGTGAGTCAGCACGTGGCATCAGCTTTAATTATCTCCCCTATACACTGACTCAGCTACTTACTGATCATTTAGTATACACAATTCTACAAAAAACATGATGCACCGCCCAACCAGTGACGGCAGAAATGTGCTTTTCAAATGTAATCAAGATCACCACATCTCAGAGAAAAACATAAATAAATAGGTAAATAAATAAATAAATAAATACCTAAAAAACAGATTTAGCTGCTTTGAAGAAAAGGAGACATTTCAAAAACATTTATTGTGCCAAACAAGGAGCCTCAGTCTTGCTATCAAATGGGCCCCCACTGAAAAGGTTAAAAATTTGTATAGTAAGTAGAAAGAGGCCAAGTGGGCTGTAGATGCAAATAATAGTAAAGCCTTTTTATCTGTAAATAAAGGTTAGAAAAAGCTTATATCCTCACTTAGCAGCAGCCTGAGAGTTTAAGTAGTAGGAGAAACTGAACTATTTTGTTTCCATTTCATATTGAAGGAGTATTATGGGTATTTTATAAGAGTGTTACAAGTGAAATTAAATGGAAATATATTATGACAACTATATCAAAAGAAACAAAGACAGAAAAATTAAGAGGAAGGAAGTGAAAGTGTTATTAATTTTAAGGGTAGATTTGCAGGTCGCTCTTAAGACTTTGCCTAGCTGTATTGGGGAAGCGATTTTACCTGTACATCGTGCACTGATTTCCCCAGTTGATAGCTATAACATTGCATTTAATAGCTTCCACACACAGTTTACGGTACAAGTTGAGATTGTTGGGAGGATTCAACAGCTAGAAAATGTGAACATTTCACGTAAGCTAAAATCGTTAATATTTTTTTCCCTAAGAGACTGCGGTGTTACCTTAAAAGTAATGACGGATTCTATATTGGTCAAGCACAGCTGGAGGGACAAATGCACAGGCAGCTAGCCTTATACCGATAATTAACTTTAATAATGAGAAGAAGAGACAATATTGTAAAGCACCAAAAATAGTCCAACACCATTCAGGAGGTAGTTAAAGTCGTAGTTTAATGTGACTAAAACAACAAAAACAGCATACCGCTTTTGGCAAACCTTACAGCCTTCTTCAGTGCACTAAATCATTTGAATCTGTTACACATTGAAATGGATTCCTATCACGTGATCAAAAATTGTAAACAACGAACGTGTATTGAGCGAACCTGACTGGTCGAAACATCACGCACATAACACAGAAATCACAGTAGGGAATATTTTCCCTTTATTTCAATGTAGTGCAATTTCAGAATAGGAATATTTAAGTAGCAGGGGTATGAGGGGCACAGCCCCCCACATGGGGGGGTGCAGGGGGCTTGCCTCCCTGCCTACAGCATTTAGGAAAATATAGTTTTTTATTTTTATTTTTTTATTATAGTTTTGAAATTTCAAACATCGCTCATATGGTGTCGACCATATGGTGTTCGATGTTTGAAACTTTCGAAAATATAATATAGACCCCATTTAAATAGTATTCAATTAAACCATGCTAGGAGCTGATTGGTTTGTGCCACAATTAACTTAATTCATTAAGGCCAGGTTTGAACAAAGTCTCTAGCCTTAACATCAAACCAGATTCCTTATTATTTAGTATAGAATGCCAACCTGCTTTGTTGGATTTTATGTCCTTGAATTTTATCAATGATTGTGAATTGAAATTTAGCAGTGACATGGGTCATTGTATGTTTATAAAGTGCATTAGCAATCCTTTTAGTTCTTATATCACTAAGATGTTCACTAATCCTGTGTTTTAATGGCCTAGATGTTTGCCCAAACCGCCAGCAAACAACCATACGCTCCGCAAGGATGGCATGCAGGGTCAAGCCAACAATGTAAACCACCAACGACCAGCAAAAAATGATAGTGAACACGCAGTAATGAAGAAATAATGATTATTTATTTATAATTCCTTCAAATCCAGACCGGTTTCGGCTATTCAGCCTTTATCAATGAATATCAATGAATACAATAAAGTTTTTTTGAACTTGTGGTTATCACCCTTCAAAATATATATATATATACTAGTGGTATATATTTTCTGCTTTTTTACACTATGATATGCATTCACAAATAGTGACTATGGTATTGGTCTATTACCTTGTAATATGTATGTCATATAATGGCTTACTTCCAGAGCTTTGATTTTTATCTTTAAAAATATGACTTAATATCTACACCTCTGGCATTTTTATGTCACTGGTCATATGCTTTAATCAAGAATAGAACATGCACTTTGTTACTCCAGCCACTGGGTGGTGCTGTAATATTGCTTCCAGGTAATCAGAGACTAGTATAAATGCAGGCTGCTTCATTTCATTCAAAAAAAATGGTCGTTGGTGGTTTACTAGATGTTTGCCCTACATAAAAAGCAGAGCAAAAACAGATGGCCAAATAAATGATCCAGTCACTGCTGCAATTGCCAAAGCATCTAATTTATAAAATATGTGGTGTATTGCTGCTCGTGAATTGTTTCGTTTTACATATATATATATATATATATATATATATATATATATACATATATACTAAAACTACAGTGACCTCAAGGGTTACAGTGTGGTAGTAGGTGAAGAGTGTTTATAGTGGGTTAGATGGGAGTTAATAGTATGGCCTCTTCTATATGAAAAAAGGCACTGTGGGGAGAGTATTCCAGCTGGTCTCTCATTTGCCAACAAAATGTCCCAATGATTATTATTAATATTTCTAAAGGCATCTGTATTTCTTACAAATGTTGTAACTAGGCGAATGGGTTGGGGAGACTGTGTATCCTTGCCTTTGGGTCCCTTACCATAAGTTAACAACTTTTTCCAGTCCTGTTCAGTGGCAAAAGAGCATGCCCTATCAATGTTATTTAAATGATATCCCCTATTCAAAAATAGTTCTGAAAGATCATTTTTGATAATGATGTAGGCTACATCTGAGGAACATATATGCTTGATGCTTAGAAATTGGGATTTTGGGATGTTTCGGATGATGTGGGAGAGGTGATGACTGGAGGCATGTAGTAAGGTGTTAAATTGGGGGAATTTTTGATGCACCTGTGTTTCACGTCTATGATCATCCTGTCGTAGAATCTGGACATCCAGGAATGTGATTGCTTTGCAATCATAGTTGAGAGTGAAATTAATTCCCCATTTATTCTCATTTAAATATTCTGCAAATTCCTCTGCATATCCAGTGTCCCCTCCCCACACCATCCAACAATCATCCAGATAACGTCTCCAGATATCCATGTTATCTAGAAAAATGTTATGGTTGTCATCATATATTAATTGTTCCTTGATGTAACCCATGAAAAGATCTGCATAGATGGGAGCGAAGGATGCTCCCATGGCCGTACCTCTAAGTTGCCAGTAACATCTCCTATGGAAGTAAAATCATTCTTGGTGAGAACATGTTTAGCTAAACAAACAAGAAGGGTGTTGAAACCAGGAGGGTATAACTCAGCTTTGTCCAGCCAGAAATGAGTAGCTTGTAATCCTGCCCAATGTGGGATGATAGTGTATAGGGCAGTGACATCCAATGTGCATAGTAGCCAACCTGGTTCTAACTGTGTGTCATTTATGATGTTAAGAAATTGCATAGTATCTTTAATTCTGGATCTAACCAGGGGGAGAAGTGGTTGTAAATATTCAGTGAGGAAAGCTGATAATGGTTCCATCAGAGATCCTCGACCCAAGCCAATTGGTCTACCTGGTGGTTTGGTAGGATGTTTATTTATTTTGGGAAGAAGATATAGATACTGTGGCCTGGGATCTTGGACCATCAACTGATACCCTGTCTTCTGGTCAATGATCCCTTCCTCCTGTGCCAATTTAAGGAAGGCATCAATTTCATGTATGAATCTGAATATTGGGTCAAGGGCCATATGCATGTAAAATTTGGACAGTTGTGTTGTAGCTTCTGTTTCGTACATATTCCTGTCCATAATGACTACTGCCCCACCCTTGTCAGCTGGTAAAATGACCAGGTCATGATTATTGCTGAGTTTATGTAAGGCATCCTGTTCTTGTTTGGTGAGATTGTGTTTATTGTTGGTGTGTATGTTCATGTTAAAGTGCAAATCTTTCAGCACACATTCTTTAAAGACTGAAACATGTCTGTCAATGGAAAGTATAAAAGTAGATTTACGGAAATGAAATCCAGAAGTTCTTTGAGATTGGTTTGAATCTGAAAAAAACAATTTCAGGTTAAGAATTCTACAGAATTCATGAATGTCATTAACAAGACCACGTTCAGCCACAAAAAAGATGGAACAAAATTCAATCCTTTGTTCAATAATTTCATTTCCACATCTGACAAAGGTTTGGAAGAAATGTTATGGATATTGTTAGTATTCAGTGCGTCAGAATTTTGTCCAAAAGTTATTGGATGTTTTGTACTTCTACAGTGCTTCCTACCCCCCCCCCCGTGTTTCTTGCCCCTAAAGGGTCAGCATTAGGTTTTCTCTTCACTACTGGAGATTCCTCAGTGGAGATAGGATCAAGATCCGTGGCTGATGATGAGTCATCCCCTGATGTCCCCCCATGTGTGTAACTCCTGTTCCTAAGTATAGATCTAGGTATTTTTTTCTTATTAATTTGTTTGTTCCCTGAGTCTTGGAATCTAACACTCTTGTTTAAACCAAATAGTTTCCCCTTGTCATAATCTAAAATGTCTCTGTTAAATTTTTGGGTTTTCCTCTTTGACAATTGTTGTTTATGAGTTGAAAGATCTGTGGCCAAAGCATTAAAATGCTTGTTAAAGAAGGATTCTCCTTCATATACCCGGATTTCCTTACAATTGTTGGTTACTTCTACAATATTTAAATCTATGGTTCTTTCATAATATAAGATGAGAGCATCTACAAACAGCATAGAGGCTTTATTTTGGGCCTGGGCCCAATCTTGGGATAATTTTTCATTTATCTGACTAACTGGGGGTTGTCTATGAACCTGCAATCCCTTGGGGGTAATGTCCTTTATTTTGTATGCTTTAAAAAGCTTCAAATGCCAAATATTGGACCTAAGTGTTCTCATACTCTTCGTGAGTTTTTGAAATAAAGTCTCACAAAGATAGTCAGGATTGTCCTTTTCCAAAGTTATATTGTCTGAACCTGATGATTGTAATCCAAAAGCTGTCAAATTATCTTGGTCTGCTGAGAGACCTTCTAGTAATTTTGTAAGATCCATGATTAATCCTATATGTGTGAGTAAACCAACCAAAATAATGCCCCTATAGCCTGGATGATATGGCTTAGGGCCAGGAATCCTTTCTTCAACTGAGATGCAATAAGAATTAGTTAGAATAAGCTGATGTAAGTCAAAAAATAAATGACATACACACTGCTTTCCAATTCTTGATGAACAAAAGCAATGTAACCAAATCGATGTTGGAAGTAAAAATTAAGAAGTCAGAAACCCCCTAGTTGGATGACCCACTAGCAGTTCATGGGCTAAATACAAAGTGCAGCCAGCTAGGATCTAAAAAATATATATATTAAATGTCCATAAGTAAATATTAAGTCAAATTTCAACATCTATTGGTGAAGAACTAATATACCATAAAGACAATAATAATGTCTACAATAATAGTAATAGAAAGAGTGCAAAAACTGGGAATATGATTGGGAATATTCTAATAAATCAAACATAAATGTTCGATTCCATTAATGGCTGACATTCGTCTCTGCCACATAAACCACCTCTGTTTATTCGTAAAGCATGATGTTATGCATATACATCCCAAAGATTCAGCACAAAAGTGTATATGGATAGAAATGTTGACTTTCGTCTCAATTCACAGTAAGCTCATAAGCTAACTTGCTTAATTCCACTTATAAATTCCACGTGCCAAAGACCAAAAAAACATGCTTTAACTCACAATGGGCTCTTGTTATTGAAAACATGTAATACAAGTCAATTCCCAGTATAATTGCCCCTAACATATAAAGATATAGGCATATAGCTTCACTTCCATAGAAGTTGAAATATGATCTTAAGATAAAGGCACCAAACCCGTCAAAAGCGGCTGCAGTTTGTATGTCCCAACACAATAAACCAAGTATATTTGACTTTATGTATAATTAAATACAGGTTCTGACTAACATCACTAATATGCTTGAATATTAATTGTTAAGTATGGGCAGTGTCCCAAAATTGGACGCAGCCCCTAGTCATAGCACATTATATGCATTGATCAAATAGTTGTTACAGTTTGAAAAATTATGTGATAGAAATAAAGTTTGACTTGCGTACAACCTTCAAAATAGAGTCTAGAACAATGATGTAATACCCAGTTGAAAAAACATAACATTATTCAGTCACCACATTATTTGTAAATCCAAAAAGGACCCCATTCCAATATGTTGAGGCCATTATATTCACGAATCACTGTTTCAAGATGGTGTCCATCATGAGAGCAGCTCACCAAATGGTAACTGTTCATGTAACATAGTCATAAATGATCCAACAGTCTTCCCAAATTAGCGTGTTCAAAAAGGCCGATCAACAATACAATAATCCACTAAAGTCTACCCTGAACAAGACAAAAGTCACTGTTGCAAAACACTTTTTGTATTCATAAGCCTGTACTCATAATGTATGAAATGTTTCTGAACACTAGGAATGCCAAACAGTTGCACAATTTGCTTGCCAAAAGCTAATGGTTTTAGGTTTCTTTCACCTAGATGTAACCACACAATCTGCCAAACTGCCACTTAGAATCGTAGCTTCTGCTTCTGTATATGCAACACTCAAGCAAAAGTTTTTTTTGTCAAGCCCCTAATTCATCAAAGAAATTATTGGTTACCTTGCTAGATGGTTAGAGTGTTAGAATCCAATTCGGATTATAGTGAAGTCCCAAGTGACTGTACCCTTGATGTGTAATCGTAGCCATTAAGCATTGAACAGGCCCTTTGAAAAAATAACTTCTTGCATATGTTACAGCAAGATAAGTGTTGAAAATGCGACTTATATTGTGGATAGAAACTACTATTGCCTTGTTCAGCGTATAAGTCCAAACCACATATTATAAACAGTAAACCACAATTCTCCGATAAATGTTTGAGGCCAAATAAGTAAACAAATTATATTTATATATATCTAGTTGTATCAAGATCCAAATAGGGTTATAATATCCTATTGAATGTCCATGCTGTTCCACCAAATCCTTGACACCGTAGCTACATATATTTGTGT